>NC_090732.1:164332959-164340459 GCF_036898095.1 Palaemon carinicauda | reverse complement strand
TCTTAACTAACAAGTGTCTAGAAAAGGCTATTTAACATTTTATAAAAACTAATTCACTGACTGTATTTGCACTTAAAGATATGAAAAACAAATGAAATATTTTCTCCGTACTTAAACCGAAAAGAAAAAAAATTATCCTAAATGCTTTGCAAAACATAAACAGAAAAATCAAGGTGATCTAAATGACTGCACAGATGTAACAAGGATAAAGGTACCCGAGAGAAGACATATAACCACTGCCTTACTAAGGAAATTTCTTGCAAATCTAATGACAACGTTTAACCTGCAATCATATAATTAAATACATCATTCATCTGATTGCAAATTCCGATTGAGTCTGCATGATGGATAACTTTTCGCGTGGCCTACAGGCCTAAAACTTCCTTAGGGGCGCTGGCTACACGTCTTCAATTTTACTTTTCTAAATGGAATTTAGAGTAAAAGGGCATACAACTTTATTCTTTAAATCTACAGAGTATTTCAATTCTAATTTTTTTTTATTTAGATGTGCAATGTTTGGTGGTTTTACCAAAATAAATGGGGGTTAAGGAGAACTTAAAAATCTTTACTGACCATAATGATATGGTTTAGTATGTGTATGCAAATATACATCTTTATATATATACAGTATATACATACATATATTATATATATACATATATTATATATATATATATATATATATATATATATATATATATATATATATATATATATATATATATATATATATATATATATATATATATATATATGTATTATGCTCTTGGGGCATAGTCAATCTCTTAGACAATTTTCATTAAATGCTAAAACACTTTAGCCATCAATTCTTTTCAGATAACACTTCTAGTTTTGTATCCTTTCTTTTCTTTTGTTACTGTTTTCCTTTATTCATTCAATCTTTGCTGACAGCTGTTTCAGATAATAACGGATGGCATTCGTCAGGGTACCTCTACAAAGAAATCATTATCCTCATATAACGTCAGTGCATTCAAACAGAACAAATGTCACTATTTGGGTAAGTATTGCTGAAACTCTACAGCAAGGCCAACTTAATAAATCCCCACAAAGTACCCAGCTTAAGATCAATTTACTTTAAAAATAGAAATATAAGCACCTCAATATATGCTACATTGGCAACACGAAGCCCACTGAAGGAGATTTAACGCTCACTTCAATAATGGAGCCATGCATCAGCTTTTCGTTGATGTAGGCTACACGACAAGAAACCTTCATCAAATGACCTCACTGAGGACACAGAAGTTGCTCAATAAGAGAATAACTTTGGGAGGCAGGTGATTGATGAAGCATTGTACATCTGAATATTAAACATTACAGCTTCCTCAGTCTATGTCCTCCCCTACAGCAAGTGGACAGTGTGCAGTAGGCCTCCAAAACTTATCCTGGATCGTTTGAAACTTCATTGAGAATCGAGATTTTCTCCTATGCAAGGTCTTTTGAACTCGAAATGGAATTTTAAAACTGAATTAAAGATCCAAATGTCTTAAGTATTATTTTCATAAATTTTTGGGAAAATATCTAAAAATATATATTTACTACTTTTTGACGTTATTAGATTTCTTCTAATTTTCGTTTGTATGAATGCAATGACGTTATTTACGAATAATGATTTTTTTCTAGAGTGCCCTGACGAATGTCTAGTTATAGGCTGAAACAGCTGTCGACGACAAGTTGAATAAATGGAACAATTTCATCTTTTCCTTAAAAAATCTATCTCTGAAGATAAGAAAAGCTACGGAACACCAAAAAGTATTGCATTGAAATAATTGATGCCATAAGTGCTTTACCATTTAATGAATGAATGAATATATATATATATATATATATATATATATATATATATATATATATATATATATATATATATATATATATATACATATGATATAGGTATATATAAAAATGTATATATCTATACTTCCAACAAAAAATCTTATAAGGAAAAATCTACACAAAATTCAACCATCTAATGATGTAATCCAATAAGGGGGGGAAACAGGAAAACCACGAGTGTATCTACAAAGGTATCAGAAAAAATCGTGTTGTTCTGTGAATCACTCTAATAACAAAAAGGGCATGAAAACATTTAAAAAGAAAAATAAATATAAATGACGGGAGGGATACAGACAAGTAAAGAAGATAGATATAACAAAGAAGCAACGAGAAAAACAGATAAGCTAAACACACACTTAAGGGTGGGTCGGAGTTAGTATACATGTAAGCTGGTATACATGTCTAGGTATACATGTAAGCTAATATACATGTATACTCCCTATCAAGCTAAGCAAGGTCTACACACCACCAGTGATAGGGTAAAAAATATATATATTATGTTAAGTTATTTATTTATATTTTAAAAAAAGCGCAACCTTCTCCTAGGATGTGATGAGTAAGTTTTTTCAAAGATCAATATTAATCTTGTGATAGCAAATACGTGTCAAAGACAAAGAGTTATATTTAATCAAGGGTCGATCTGGGGTAGATGAACTTACTCTTGGGCCTTTAATAGTCTCTGGAATAAACCCACAAAGGAGCAGAAAACTTATCCTTATGGTGGTAATTAGTAAACAAAATTGCATACAGTTATCCAAGGTATTGCATGAATGAAGAGATGAATTTCATGTATTTTCTGCTCCTCTTTCGTCAAAAGTGACTATGGATTTATTTCCCCAAAATGGAAAAAACACTACTCTTTTGATCTCAAGACACAACTTGCTAGATTCAGGCTTGGGCCATGGCAACGAAAATTAGAAAATCGAAAGTAGAAACTTAATTTAGAGGAGGGGACCCTTTTTCCTGATTAGTAAAATTTTCATTTTGACATTATCTTATTCTTTTTTTTTTGAAAAGGGGTGGGTGGGGAGGGAGTGGGCAGGATGGGGAGAACAGTATACTAATTTAACAATTTAACTTTATGATAAAATACTTCTATTACTCTTAGACCCAAGATGAGAAGAGGGTTGAGTGAATTTAACATTTTGCGGACTTTAGAAATCACTGTTCCATGCTTAATCCATTCGCTGCCGTGGTTAACTTAGAGAGAGAGAGAGAGAGAGAGAGAGAGAGAGAGAGAGAGAGAGAGAGAGAGAGAGAGAGAGAGAGAGAGTTAGTTTCATTTAATGCCATCTATGATCAAACAAGAACATGCATTGGTATTACTTTTTTGGAAAACTTAAAGTGAAACTTTTTAGGGAAGATTTCCACGGCTGAGATTTGGATGTTTTTAAACTACCAATCATTCGCTTTTCCTTACGAGAAATGAGTTTGAACAACGAACTAAAACAACTCATTTTTATGTGGGTGGGGAAAGTAGAAAAAAAGGTGAAAAGGAAAAAAAAATAAAAACGAAAACTAAAAAAAAAGGAATACTATTAATGGCCACGGCTCTGGATATAGCAAGCAAAATAGGATCTTCTGTATTCTTAAAAATGACCATCATCATCATCATCATCATCATAATAGTTATCTATATAAAAAAGAATGCTAGCAAATATAAGTGTCTTCTTGGAAAGTGGTGAGTAGAAAAAGTTCTTACGTGCAGCAAAGGTTTGAGGGAGACCGTTAGCAAACACAGCCTCAGCGGGTGTCCCGCCTGGTTGGCTATTGGGCCCTGGCTGAGGAGCTATATTGAAATTCTGCATCGTAGGGGAAGGCATGGAGGGCAAGGCACCGCCGTTTACCGGCTGGGCTTGACTGGCACCTGGGGAGACACGGTCAACACTTATCAGGCGCGCACGCGCAGAGCAGGTGGTGCAGGGGGGGGGGGAGGGGTAGGGGGTTGCTGAAGGAGGTGAGGGGGAGTGAGGGTGGCAGGGTTTAGAAAGAAATTGGGACGAAGGTATAGTTAGGAATTAAGTGAGGAGTAATTGTGTAATTAAGAGAAAAATTTGTGTATATGTGTATATTGTAGGTTTAGCATTATATATATATATATATATATATATATATATATATATATAAATATATATATATATATATATATATATATATATATATACATATATATATATATATATATATATATATATATATACTGTATATATATATATATGTATGTGTGTGTGTGTGTGTTTGTAAAATAATGGGTCAAAAACTAAAATAAAAATAGAAATAAAAGACTGCCACTGGAATAAGGTCAGATTGTGGAACAAACACCCTTTTCTTGGGCCCCCATGATATTTATATAAATATGTTGCAATGCTACATGGGGGGTAGGTGGGGGTATTTGGACCACTTGAAAATGGGGGAGAAGAATCAGGATAGAAGAGGGAGGATTAGAGGGGGAGGGGGAGGGGGTGGGCACCCTATAAATCAAAAGAGGGAGAGGGGGATTCCAAAGTACTGTAGATAATAGGCCATTAGTGTAAAGCCCAACGTTGCCTGTTCTTATTCTTAATAAAAAAGTTAAAAAAAACTTAAGTGACCAACGGCAATGTCTTTCTTCGCTGGAAGGACTTTCAGTTCTCTTCCCTGGAAGGATTTAGTTCTCTTCCCTAGAAGAACCTTGTTTTCTTCCCAGGAGGGACTTTCAGTTCTCTTCCCTGGAAGGACTTTCCGTTCTCTTCCCTGGAAGAACTTTAGGGTTTCTTCCCTAGAAGGACTTTCGGTTCTCTTCCCTAGAAGGACTTTCGGTTCTCTTCCTGGAAGGACTTTGAGTTCTCTTCCCTGGAAGGAATTTCGGTTCTCTTCCCTGGAAGGACTTTTGGTTCTCTTCCCAGGAAGGACTTTCAGTTCTCTGGAGGGACTTTGTTCTCTTCTCTGGAAGAACTTTCAGTTCTCTTCCCTGGAAGGACTTTCAGTTCTCTTCCCTGGAAGGACTTTCAGTTCTCTTCTCTGGAAGGACTTTCAGTTCTCTTCCCTGGAAGGACTTTGATCTCTTCCCTTGAAGGACTTTCAGTTCGCTTCCCTGAAGGACTTTCGGTTCTCTTCGCTGGAAGAACTTTCAGTTCTCTTCGCTGGAAGGACTTTCAATTCTCTTCCCTGGAAGGACTTCCAGTTCTCTCCTCAGGGAAGACTTTCAGTTCTTTGAAAGGACTTTCAGGTCTCTTCCCTGGAAGAGCTTTCAGGTCTCTTCCTGGAAGGACTTTCAGTTCTCTTCCCTGGAAAAACTTCAGTTCTCTTCCCTGGAAGAACTTTCAGGTCTCTTCCCTGGAAGGACTTTCAGTTCCCTTCCCCGGAAAAGCTTTCAGTTCTCTTCCCTGAAAGGACTTTGTTTTTTTCCCTGGAAAAACTTTCAATTCTCTTCCCTGGAAGCGCTTGCAGTTCTCTTCCCTGGAAGGACTTTTAGTTATCTTCTCTAGTAGAACCTTGTTCTCTTCCCTGGAAGGACTTTCAGTTCTCTTCTGGAAAGACTTTCAGTTCTCTGGAAGGACTTTCAGTTCTCTTCCCTGGAAGGACTTTCAGTTCTCTTCTCTGTGAAGCGACACCCGGATCCTTCTTTCAACAAGTTAGTAAGTTTACATCCAAAGAGGCAGGAATGAATTTACATGCAAGATGTGAAAATTTAGCAGAATAAAACTTTCTTAAAAGTAATGAATAATGATGGTAGTGACTCCTGGAACGTCTCAAATTAGTTATCCTAGGCAAAACTAATTAGCATATCATTATTACGGTGATTATGATGATTAGAACCTCATTAGAATGATGTAAGTAAATATAGGTCCCTGGTGGTACCACAATGCTCTGCGCAAACTGTCTACAGGTGCCGGAAAAAAATAAGAAATAGGGGAAATAAACAAAGGCTATATCTTATCATTAAGACTGGTGTAAATAAAGAAAATAAATAATGAATATCCCGAAGGCCCCTTTTTCTTAAAATCCTTAAATTAATACATAACCTTTTCATCTTTGCTTTTTTTATGCGGGAAAACTTAATGGTTAGTCAAAACAAAATAATAACATCCTTGCAAAGAGAAGTGACGTCAGGAGAGAATCCTGAAATTAATGTTTATTTCATCTCACTGTACTTAGGATATTTAGGACTCTCTCCCTCTGTCTATTTCTCACTACCTGAGAAAAGGACCTCAACTCGTCCCTTCCCTTTGCCAGGATGATAATTCACAAGGACACTTCACAGAAATGGCGGAGGGAAGTCAGGGCAGAGCAATAATAAAAAAAGAGCAAGTCTTTTTGGCAATAATGTCAGTCTGTTTAGATGGAAATCTTCCAATCTCGAGGTTTGTGGGGACAACCAAGAGAATATGGAGTCAGGTTCCTTCTACAGTCTCCCAACTTCCCCCCCGAAATATTAGCATCTACGACATGTAACAGAAACAGCACTAATGGAACGACGACTTCTGCCACAACAACACTTAGTATCTTATTGCTTAATGAGGAGAGGCGTTGATCAAGAGTTTGCATTGTCACTTGAAGAAAAAATAATAACAATAATAATATTCTACAGTCGCAGTTATATTTAGATAGCGGACTATCCCAATGAAGAATGATATTCCTTCTTCGCAAAAAATGAACCTTAGAGACCTGAAATAACTTTTTGAACGCCACCTCATATACACAAAACAATATATACCGTAAATATAGATATATATCTATATATAAATATATATAAATATGAAAAATATACATAGAAGGACAGGAGTAAGGGTGGGGGTGCCACAAATATATAGTAAATTAAAATACAGACAAACATCGAACGGTATACGCAAAAAATCACAGTGTGAAAAGGAAGATAAGGATAATTCAAAAATAAATCATGACAACGGGTAGACAGGAGACAGTAAAAGAAGGAGGTTTTAGAGCGATAGTGGGAAGATAAGAGATATGACGGGTTAGTCCTGGCAGAATTTGCAACGAGACTTAAAAAGGAATCTAAACTTACATGCTAAAAGTGGGACTTCAAATTATGTATATATATATATTAAAAGAAAAAAAATATCTCATCACAACATTTAAGTGCAATAAATGAAGGTAAGCAACAAACTCGTCTCCAGCATATGAGTTTAGTCCTGATTGTTTTACTTTTTTTTTTTTTTTTACTTTTTGCATCATCTGCTTATCAACAATGGAGAGAGAGATTAGAGAGAGAGAATGTGATGATTTGGGGGTTATGGTTGTGGGGGGGGGAGTGGGGGTTGGAGGGTGCGTGATTGGTCCTACTGACTCAGTTATTGCCTTGAGAAAAAGTATTCTAAACTAAAGCAATGTAAACTGGGACCCGAATTCTGCAAGATGTACAATCGATTGGATCATAACCATATATTAATGTTATAATAAAATTGAATTCCAATCGACTGGAAAAAAGAATCAATATTAATTAGAATAAAATTATATTCCGTGATCCATCCTGCCACCGACACTTTCAAGATGGCGTCATAGGGTTAGAATACAAATACACACACGACTATATATATGACACAGGTCAGTCAAATCGGCTGATCTTGAAACGACTGTGGCAGGAATATGCACTCAAAGACATCTAACAAATCGCAAAGAATTTTTTTGATTTGCTTTTCATTTTAG
>NC_090732.1:164308047-164332459 GCF_036898095.1 Palaemon carinicauda | reverse complement strand
TCGGCTCATCTTGAAACGACCGTGGCAGGAATTGGCATTGGAGACATCTAACAAATCGCAAAGAAATTTTTTGATTTGCTTTTCATTTTAGAATTCGGGCGTAGAAAATAAGTTTTCTGTAAGTTGATGACTAAACTAGGGTTCTTAATTCTTTTTTTTTTCTTTTTTTAATCTCCTGGGGGTTCTTCAGTCTACTCTCGCCACTTACCAACTTTCGGACTCTGAATGTCCCACACCAGTGGCACAGACGCTGCAAAGATGGGAATGGCGGCCGTTAGCGTCAGGCTTCAAGAACTCTCTCATACTTTTTTTTTTTTTTGATTGTTTGATTGTCTGTCATTATATTTTTGCATGTGTTTTACAACTGAGAGAGAGAGAGAGAGAGAGAGAGAGAGAGAGAGAGAGAAGTCATTTTGTATGTGGTTTACGACTGAGTCATTTACACGTGTTTTACAACCGTGTGAGAGAGAGAGAGAGAGAGAGAGAGAGAGAGAGAGAGGTCATTTTGTATGTGGTTTATGACAGTACTTTACACGTGTTTTACAACAGAGAGAGAGAGAGAGAGAGAGAGAGAGAGAGAGAGAGATAGAGAGAGAGAGAGAGAGAGAAGAGTAATTTTGTGTTTTACAACTGATAGAGAGAATAATTTGCATGTGTTACAACGGAGAGAGTCCTTTGCATGAGTTTTACAAATGAGAGAGAGAGAGAGAGAGAGAGAGAGAGAGAGAGAGACATTTGCATGTATTTTACGAGAGAGAGAGAGAGAGAGAGAGAGAGAGAGAGAGAGTCATTTGCATGTATTTTACAAGAGAGAGAGATTTATTTCATGTGTACTTTACGAGAGAGAGAGAGAGAGAGAGAGAGAGAGAGAGAGATTTTATGTGTACCTTACAAGAGAGAGAGAGAGAGAGAGAGAGAGAGAGAGTCATTTGCATGTATTTTACAAGAGAGAGAGATTTATTTCATGTGTACTTTACGAGAGAGAGAGAGAGAGAGATTTTATGTGTACCTTACAAGAGAGAGAGAGAGAGAGAGAGAGAGAGAGAGAGAGAGAGAGAGAGAATCTTTTTCATGACAGTCTAAAGAGATTCTGTTGACTATTCTAAAAATAATATGTCGAGTCAATCTCAAGTATAATGTACAAAAATTGTGTGGAATGACGTTAATAATAAGAATAAAAATAACAATTCATCAACTACATGTTCGTTAAGTTCATGGGTTTAATTGAAGTTGTGATTAATTGACAATCTAGATAAATGATAAGACGTAACGTATGTAATTCGGGTCTTTGCAAAACTATCAAATATGAACATTTTATTTTCAATATCAAAGATAAACTATCAGATATGAACATTTTATTTTAAATATCAAATAGACTTAAAAAAATTTACTCGTATGATATTTATTCATTTCAATCATTTACAAACTCAATGCTACCTCTTGAGTGATTTACTTAATGCTTAGGAATCTATTAATATTTTCAGTTCAAGCTTTCTAGTTTCATATTTATTATACTGAAACAACTTTTATTGACAAATACTAGTCACAAATAGTTTGAATATATTGCATGATGTCTATTCGGAGTTAAATATATTGTTTAACTCTCATCAAAAGAGATATGATTTAATAATAATCGTGAAATATAATATCAAATGTTAGTTTATATTCATCACTCTCTTCCACTATATTAAGAAGTGAATCAAAATTAATTGTGGTTAAAAAGGTTAAAGTGTAAATTAATTTAACAGGGCTAACTTCGTTTCGTTTCACAAATTGGGAAAGAAAATCAAAATATGGGTTGACAGTCAGCCTATGGGTTGAATCTTATAAGCCATACTCAAAAGCCTTTGTCTACAAAGATAATTTTGACTTCATAAGGCTGAACACAGACATGGTTAGATGTCTTCTTTAATGGCAATATCAGCAAATAACCGCAATGAATGATTTTTTTTTTTACTTCGGCTGAAATGTTTACTTCAACTGAATTTTTTACTTAAACTGAACTTTTTACTTTGACTGAATTTTTTAACTTTAACTGAATTTTTACTTCGACAGAAATGTTCACTTCGACTAAATTTTTTTTTTTACTTCGACTGAAATTTTCACTTCGACTAAATTTTTTTTTTTACTTCGACTGAAATTTTCACTTCGACTAAATTTTTTTTTTACTTCGACTGAAATTTTCACTTCGACTAAATTTTTTTTTACTTCGACTGAATTTTTTTTAGTTCGACTGAACCATTACTCCGACTTAATATTTTTTCACTTTGACTAAATATTTTACTACGACTGAATTTTCTAACTTTAGTCAAAATAAGCTTCACTTCATGTTAAGAGGAATGAAATGAAAGATTTGCAAATGAATTACATACAATGTACGTGTGCATTGTAAAGTGTGTGTGTGCAATACCACAAAATGAACGCAAAATGGCGTATTTCGTATTGACAACATTAGTTCACATTAAATCCAAATCTGTATCAAATGTGGGAAATATGACTAGGAAGTACAAGGCGAACAGAGAGAGAGAGAGAGAGAGAGAGAGAGAGAGAGAGAGAGAGATTTGTAATGCATGTGTTTTCTCCTATTTGTTAACTCCTATACGAACATCAAATCCTTAATGTCGACATATAAAAATGATTGCTTGAATGAGAATGAGAACTGCTTGAACGAAAATGGGAATTGTTTGAACGAGAATGGGAATTGCTTGAACGAAAATGGGAATTATTTGAACGAGAATGAGAACTGCTTGAACGAAAATGCGAATTATTTGAACGAGAATGGGAACTGCTTGAACGAAAATGGAAATTACTTAAACGAGAATGGGAACTGCTTGAACAAAAATGGGAATTATTTGAACGAGAATGGGAATTCTTTGAACGAAAATGGGAATCGAGTGAAAAAAATATTTACTGGGGTAGAGAGGGACTCTTGAAGGATGACTAATAAAGAGGCAAAGGCTACTCAATAATCAATTTTTTTTTTGGAGTACTTTAATGTCAGCACTAGCAAATGGGAGCTTCAGAATGTTTTTGGAATATTCAAAATGTCTAGCTATATCCGACTTCGCGGACTGCAGATTTTAATTCTGTGTATAATTACAATGATTTTTTTTAGATATAACGAAATTTAAGTATTATGCAAAATGTCTGGCTGTAAAACTACAATAATTATTTTGGATAAAATGAAATTTAAGTAGGACTCAAAATGTCTAACTATATCAGACTTCGCAAACTGCAGATTTTAATTCTGTGTATATTTACAATGATTATTTTGGATAAAGTGAAATTTAAGTAATATTCAAAATGTCTAGCTATAACCAACTTCGCAGACTGCAGATTTGAATTGAGTTTATTACTCCAATGATAATTTATATAAACGAAATTTCAGTAGTATTCAAAATGTCTATTTGTATCAGACTAATTAGATGATAGATCTTAATCCTGTGTGTATAACTACAATTGTTTTTATTTGGATAAAAGCTAATTTAAGTAATGTTTTCCATTCCGTAATTTTCATGCTATTTACAAATGAACTGTTCTTTTTCTAATATCAACTGGGTGAATTATTCAATCTTCCCTCTCCTTGAAAACAAAACAGGATTTTATCAAAACATTATATAATATACTTGAAAAGTCTATAATTTTGTGAAATGCACTGATAGCATAATCTAATTTCTCTAGAACTGAAATGAAATTAAATCATGTAGGTTTTCGCTTGAAAAAAAGATTTTCATATTAGCGAATAGCATTTTTTATCATATACATATATTGCAATGGACACTCAGGTTATTAAACCTTTTCAGTAAAAATCTTGAAGAGTTATTCTGCCTTTGCCATATCAAATATATATTCATGAAAAACAAAATTAATTTAAAGAGACCTATGATGAAAGAAATTTATGATTAACAATAAAATACTAATTAATAATTCATGGCAATACTGCAGTTAATCATAGTCTCATTTACTTGAACTGGAATGAAACTTACAAGACTAAAGTAATCATAGTCTCATTTACTTAAACTGGAATGAAATATACAAGACTGATGTCGGAACAAACTTTAGACAAGTGCATTTCATTTATAGGAATTTTACTGGCAGATACAAATCATCTTCCTCGAATGCATTCATGATTATAAACAGTATTGTCAAGCAAGAAACGATTTAAAGGAAAGAAAAGGGGAAGTTCTGTTTGAGAGCACAAACTTATGTACAAAATGATTCAGTGCAGATGGCTACACAATTCTGTAATGAGAGAGAGAGAGAGAGAGAGAGAGAGAGAGAGAGAGAGGAGAGAACATTTCTAGGGATGAGAGAGAGAGAGAGAGAGAGAGGGAACATTTCTAGGGATGAGAAAGAGAGAGAGAGAACATTTTTAGTGATGAGAGAGAAAACTTTTCTAAGGATGAGAGAGAGAGAGAGAGAGAGAGAGAGAGAGAGAGAGAGAAATTTTTAGGGATGAAAAAGAGAGAGAGAGAACATTTCTAGTGATGAGAGATAGAACATTTCTAGAGAGAGAGAGAGAACATTTCTAGGGATGAGAGAGAGAGAGAGAGAGAGAGAGAGAGAGAGAGAGAACATTTCTAGGGATGTTGTTGACTCGTCTAAGCAAAGTTAGTTAACATGGAAATGTACGGTATTAATGAGTGATAAGAAGAACAAGGAATAAAAAAAAATATCCACTGGCTTAAAAAAGAGTTTGCCAAGACATATGGAATATGTGTGGGAACAATGTTCTTGGAAAAATATGGATGGACAAAAACACTAAATTTACTGTCTACTATTGGCCCACACTCTACCTAAGCTCTACATATCTTCTTAAAAATAAAATATTTACACTTTCATTTTAATATATAATCTAAGGGTTAAATAAAAAGAAATATACAAAATAATGGTAGTACAATCTTTGCATACAAATATATTCATATTCATACATATAACATATGTACGCATATAAATATAGTAAAAGGAATTGGGCGTATATCATCTGCAATGTACTCCATATACGCAGGTATTACTTTAATCATTTCTCTAGGTGTACCTATACAGTAAGCCATCGATAAAATCAACATTTACAGCACTTTTAAATCTGCAAACCTAACAACCATCCATTTAACCAATCTAACAACTGGTTGACAACATGCAACTTTGAATATTATGTAAAGAAAAAAAAATATATATATATATAAATATACGTCCTGACAGCTGCGAGGGTTTGCTTTTGGGGGCAAAGGAGAGATTGCCATCTAGAGACATGCAAACCAACTAACAGACATACACAGCTACCCCAATCACAAATCATCACTGAACACAGGCTAAAGACGACTATATAATTATATATATAATGTGATTCCACAAGACCATCCCTAGGAACCAACAAGAAGAAGAGCAAGAGAGAGAGAGAGAGAGAGAGAGAGAGAGAGAGAGAGAGAGAGTCGAAATAGAAGGTTCAAAAGAAATACAGTTCCAGAGAAGGAGGAGAGGAAGAGGAGCTAAAGGAGGAAGAGGAGTTAAAGAGGAAGGGGAGCTAAAGAGGAAGAGAAGCTAAGGGGACAAGGTTAAAAAGAAAGGAAAGGACAAGAGGATCGTATCAAGATACCATCTAGATCATAAAAAGAGAGCAATGGCCCACAGAAAAAAAGAGGAAGAGCGAAACGAAATAGATGGTTCAAAGGATATACAGTTCGAGAAAAGGGCGGAGAGGAAGAGGAGCTAGAGAGGAAGAGGAGCTAAAGGGTAAGAGGAGCTAAAGAGTAAGAGGAGCTAAAGGGGAAGAGGAACTAAAGAGTAAGAGGAGCTAAAGGGGAAAAGGAAAAAGAAATGAAAGGAAGGGGAAGAGCGAGATGAAATAGAAGGTTCAAAGGAAAACCAGTTCGAGAGAAGGGCGAAGAGGAAGAGGAGCTAAAGGGGACGAGGAGCTAAAAAGTAAGAGGAGCTAAAGGGGAAAAGGAAAAGAGAAATGAAAGGAAGAGGAAGAGGGAGATGAAATAGAAGGTTCAAAGGAAAAACAGTTTGAGAGAAGGGCGAAGAGGAAGAGGAGCTAAAGGGAAAGAGGAGCTAAAGGGGAAAGGGAAATTTGAAAGGAAAGGACAATAGGATCGTATCAAGATACCATCTAGATCATAAAAAGAGAGCAATGGCCCACAGAATAATAAAAAGAGAGAGGAATCCGTTAGGTGTCTTACCCGATGTGGGAGGGACGACTGGGCTGGTGATGCCGTTGGCCAGGGGTGCTCCGGCGTGGGGCATTTGGGTAGCCAGGGCGGCCATGGGGTTAATGTATGTGCCCTGGGAGGCCGCTGCCATCAGTGCCGCCTGTTGCTGCATAAATTGCTGCTGTTAACACACAAATAGACATCGATCAGTTTCTCAATTGCTTTTGTCTCACTAATCCAAAAGAGGTTCCAGATTTCTCTCAAAAATGCTGAAGGAGCTTTTTTTTTTGTTTTTAAACACCTCATGAATGGTAGATTATTCTAAAGCTAGTTTTAACAGTGTGTGTGTATATGTATGTAAGTGTGTATGTATATATATATATAAATGTATATATATATATATATATATATACATATATATAAATGTATATATGTATATATATATATATATATATATAAATACATATATAGATACATATATATACATATATAGATACATATATAAATACATATACATATATATATATATATATATACATATATAGATACATATATAAATACATATACAGATATATATATATATATATATGCATATAACACTGCCTATGACATATAAGTATCTTATATAGCTTCACATTAATGATTCACATCGAATCAATGGGGATACATAGAAGGAATGTTGACATCATGATGGTACACAGGAAAATACATATATCATATAACTGCATCACTAAACACTCCAAAGATTACTTACACAGTTGGAATGGAAACATTTCCTTCAATAGGTAAAACAATCTCTTAATAAATAAATCAACAAATAAATAAATAAATAAATTATAAATATTTAAATTATAAGTTCAGTCTCGCCACATTGAAGTGAACTATAGTCAATTCTTTTTAATGAGGCAGATTTGCACCGACTCGTAGGGGTGCCCTTTTCACTCGGAAAAGTTTCCCGCTATCTGATTGGTTAGAATTATCTTGTTCAACCAATCAGCGATCAGGAAACTTCTCCGAGCTAAAAGGGCACCCTGCGAGTCGGTGAAAATCTGCCTCACTAAAAAGAATTGACTATAGTACAGGGGCTGAACTTTGCATCTCATGTAAACATCAAACATTCATGAACTTTATACAACACTGTATCTTCATACTCTGCCTACACAGTATTCGTGTGAAAACAGATAGACGGACACAGACATAAAGATAGACACATACATACGTACACATACACGCTAACACATATATGGATGTATATGGATATATACATACACACACCCAAATATATATATATATATATATATAAATATATATAAATATGTATATATATATTATATATATACATATCTATATATATATATATATATATATAAATATACATACATACATATATATATATATATATATAGAGAGAGAGAGAGAGAGAGAGAGAGAAATGGCTTTAAGCGAATAAAAGAAAGAAATAACTTTGACGACTGTTAAAAAAAAAGATGACTGCATATCTGCTGAAGGCTTATTCATGCAGTATAGGCCTATTGCTTTCGATATTGCATAACTGCGAAGCGCAATATGGCCATCATTATGTAGAAAAGGGAGAGGGGAAGGGAAAAAAAAGAAAAGGGAGAAAGAAAAAAGGAAAATAGAATAGAGAAATGGCGAGTTAAAATGTCCCTTTGGCCAATGCCATTCCAACCTGCCATCACGGAAATGAATAAAAATTTGTCAAGCTTGTGCCAAGTGTGCGGGAATATATATATAAAAAAAGAAAAATAAAAGTTTTAAAATAAATTTTTTTATTGATGGCGAAAATATCAGCATTTGACAGAAATAAAAATTCCCGACAATTATAGGAAATTCTCGTGTCAATATTTCGAAAATGGAAAGGAATATTAATGTTCACATTTTTCGCTGAATGTCGATTTTTTTTTTTTTTTTTTTAATTTCCAAGTAGTCGTTCTGGCTTAAGGTAAAAATGGGATTTCCACTGTTAAAAATTAAGGGATTAATCCCCAATAGACAGTTCATAGTGCCAACTGTCTTTGACGACTGCGAAAGAAGAGGAAGAGAAGAAGAGGAAAAGGAGAAGAGGAAGAGAAGAGGAGGAAGAGAAAGAGGGAATTTTATTAAGAGGAAATTCGATTCGCATAAGAGCAATCTTCCCGAGAGATTAATAATCTTATTATTATCTTTTATATATTACCTTGTTTCCTTTCCTCATTGGGCTATTTTTTCCCTGTTGGAGCCCTTGGGCTTATAGCATCCTGCTTTTCCAACTAGGGTTGTAGCTTAGCTAATAATAATAATAATAATAATAATAATAATAATAATAATAATAATAATAATAATAATTCTTACTGAAAATAGATAAAAAGACTAAAAAGGAGGCAATGAAAAATTTTTCAGCAGACTGAAAAAAATTGTAATATATTACATACTCTAGATTAATCTATGTTGTACGTGTGATTATATGACACATTTAAACTAGAAAACTCTTTAAAAGATTTAATAGACCAAACTACAATGAAAAATGTTTCAGCAGACCGAAAAGAAAATTGTAAAATATTACATAATTTATATTAATCTATATTAAACGTGTGATTATATGACACATCTAAACGTGAAAATTCTTTAAAGATTTAACGGAACGAAGTGCAATGAACAATTTTCCCGCAATGTAACCTTTAGCATCGAAGAGGAGACTGATAAAGGAGATGCAGCGAGTTAAATGCAAAAGTTGAATGGGCACGTTATCCACCACATGCCACTGCAACTCTTTGCAATAATGCAATATTTGGAGATTACGGCTCATCTCTATCGCTGGAATAGAGCTATTCAAAATGATGCTCTTAAAAAAGTCAAAATGAAACAGAAGTGATATAAAAATGTTAAAGATTTCATACTGATAAATAATATGAAAAATAAAAATAATATGAAAAAGAAGAATAAAAATTGCTTAAAAATCATTGTTACGGAAGTACTATGTGTCACATACATAATGGAATCTAGTAAGAATGGGCGTATTAAAAGGGCGTACTAAAATACAGAAGTCAATTATTACGATCTAAAAAGACTATATTTAACTGTATGATATATAAAAAAGGCTACGTATCGTTAGAAAATTTAACAAAATATAACTCTATGATCGATTCTATTATGAAAATGACTATCAAGTTTAAAAGAAATATTCATTGATTTTTTAAAGTTTCAATACGTACGAATATATATATATATATATATATATCTATATATATATATATATATATATACACACACACACACACATATATATATATATATATATATACAGAGAGAGAGAGAGAGAGAGAGAGAGAGAGACTACTATACATGCACACACACAAGCAGGGATGTCCCACCAAATGAAGTAAATTTCGTCACTGAATAATGCAGAAGTACTCAGCCTACGTTTGCTAGGCCAGTGGATCACTCTTGGACTACCACCAATCACAGGCTCCAAAGAGAAAAAAAGGGGGGACGTGAAACAGGAAAGACAGTAAACTTTACCCTGTTGTTTCAGACTTCAAAAGAAAGGAGTAAAATAAAACACACAGACACAGGCACACTTGCAACACTCACACACACAAACACAGATATACACTGTAGATACATATATTGTATGTATATACTGTATATTCATATATATATATATGAATATATATACAGTATATATATACATATATATAATAAATATGTATGTATGTATGTATATATATATATATATATATATACTGTATATATATATATATATATATATATTAAATAAATATGTATATATATGCATATATATACATATATATATATATATATATATACACAATATATATATATATATATATATATAAATATATATATATATATATATATATACATACATAACGCCCAAGAGCATGAGCAATATGCTTAAGCTCCAAGCAAGCAACCAACCTCTGTAACATTGACTTGGGCGTACGCTCCATATGCTCCAAATTGGTTAAAGACGAAGGGGTTAAGGAGACCCATGTTGCCGGCCATCTGCTGCATACGCCGAAGCTGCCTCTCTTTCTCTGTGTCCGCAAACTTGACCACCAGACTAGAAGACGCACCCTGCCGGAAGGTCAAATCAGGTCAATTCAGGTCAGAATAAAAAAAGCGATTAGGTTAGGGAGGGTCATTGTGCGACTCTCGATTTTCTTATAGGTTCACCTTTTTTTTTTCTTAATTGTAATCAGATATATTTCTTATAGTTTTTTATAGTATTTTTTATTTTTCTTTATTAATGATCAGAAATATTTGTTATGGTTTGTTTTTATACCTTGTGAAAGTTGTGACATTGTGTTTTTCATTTTAAATCATAAGAAATGTATATTTTTGTTTTGTTTTAATACTAAATGAAAGTTATGATATTGTGTTTTTCTTTTTAAATCATGATCAGAAATGTATATTTTTTTTGTTTTAATACTAAATGAAAGTTATGATATTGTGTTTTTCTTTTTAAATCATGATCAGAAATGTATATTTTTTTTTGTTTTTATACTGAGTGAAAGTTATGATATTGTGTTTTTCTTTTTAAATCATGATCAGAAATGTATATATTTTTTGTTTGAATACTGAATGAAAGTTGTGATTTTGTAATTTTTTTTTTCACTTATGATCTGAAATATATTTTCATGGTTTGTTTTAATTCCGAGTAAAAGTAGTGTTTTTATAATTTTTTAAGTTATGATCAAAAATATTTTCTATGGTTTGTTTTAATACTGAGTGAAAGTTGTGATTTTGTATTTTTTTTGTAGTTATAATCAAAAATATTTTTTCATTTGTTTTAATTCTGAGTAAAAGGTGTGATTTTGTAAAAAAATTTTAGTTATGAAAAATAATTTTTATGGTTAGTTATATTTTTTTTAATATTGATCGAAGATAGTTATTTAGCTCAAGGGTTAGTGGTTAATTTTCATAATTTAGGATTAATATTTTATAGAAATTCTCGTGTGTATTTCGTTTTATATACTGTATATATGAGCAAAGATCTGTGCTCAGGAAAATGTTGATAAAATTATTTGTTCAGGAAAATGTTGATACAATTAATTGTTCAGGAAAATGTTGATAAAATTATTTGTTCAGGAAAATGTTGATAAAATTATTCGTTCAAGAAAATGCCGATAAAATTATTTGTTCAGGAAAATGTTAATAAAATTATTTGTTCAGGAAAATGTTGATAAAATTATTTGTTAAGGAAAATGTTAATTAAATTATTTATTCAGAAAAAATGTTGATGTAATTATTTGTTCAGTTAAATATTGATACAATTATTTGTTCAGGAAAATGTTAATAAAATTTTGTTCAGAAAAATGTTGATAAAATCATTTGTTCAGGAAAATGTCGATAAAATTATTTTAACTTCAAGAATATGTTGATGAAATTATTCAAGTTCAGGAAAATGTTGATAAAATTATCTAATTTCAGGAAAATTTTGATAGAATTATTCAAGTTCAGGGACAGGATAAAATTAATAAAGTTGATAAAATTATTCATGATGTTGAAAAAACATGAAATATACATTTATTGGTGAATAAAAATGGTTGAAATTCAAATCACAATATTTTCATCAAGTCAGATAATTTTAACAATGTAAAGTGCAATTTTTTCAAAATCTTCACATGAATAAAGAAAAACACACAATCTTCTAATGGATAAAAAATTCAAATCTGATACAGAAGATAATTTATCAATGTACAAAATATAAAATATTTTGAAATTCTTCTCAAACAACCGAATGAATCTCATGGATAAGAAAAATCCCCCTAACCAGGGTACATATATTAAAGACCGATCATCTGTTTTGTCTCTCCATATTTTTATCTCTCTTCCTTTGGCCTAATTATTTTCCCCTTTTTTTGTTCTCCAATTTCTAATAATATTTGAAACATATTAATCTAACAGGAACGCATAAATCTATTCTAGAAATATTCATCGTAACTTTACGCTTTTACATTTACAAACAATGATAGATGATCTTTAGTCTCGTTGTCAGCTCTCCAACTTCTAACAATATTTGAAACTCATTAATTTAACAGCATCGTACAAACCCATTCTAGAAAAATTAATTGTTAAGTATTTTCTTATATTCTGCTTTAAAATTTCTAACAATATTTGTAATACATTTATCTAAGAGCAATTGTAAAGTATTTTCTCATTTTCTCCTTTCCAATTTCTACCAATATTAGAGGTACATTAACAACAACATATAAAACCTATTCTAGAAAAATTAATTGTAAATTATTTCCGCATTTTCTGTTCTCCAATTTCTAACAATATTTGAGGCACATTAACAACAACGTACAAAACCTATTCTAGAAAAATTAATTGTAAATTATTTCCTCATTTTCTGCTCTCCAATTTCTAACAATATTTGAAACACATTAATCTAAAACATCGTACAAATCTATTCTAGAAAAATTAATTGTCTAGACCTTTCTCATTTTCTGCTCTCTAATTTCTATGAATATTTGAGACACATTAACAGCAACGTATAAAACCTATTCTAGAACAATTAATTGTTAAGTATTTTCTCTTTTTATGCTCTCCAATTTCTAAGAATATTTGAGGCACATTAATCTAACAATATACAAATCTATTCTATAAAAATTAATTGCAAAGTATTTTCTCATTTTCTGCTTTCCAATTTCTAACAATATTTGAAACATTAATCTAATAGTAACGTACAAATCTATTCAAGAAAAGTTCCTCGTAAATTATTTTCTCATTTTCTACTCTCCAATTTCTAACAATATTTGAAACACGTTAATCTAACAATAACGTATAAATCTATTCCAGAAAGATTCATCGTAACTTTACGCTTTCACATTTTAAAATAGTGATGGATGAGTTTGAGTTAGGAAATCTTAAAAGTCTCGGTGTCATTTGCCATAACAGCGACGATGGAGAGAACAGAGGAAAGGAGGAATTTGATAATCTATATTTCAATTTTCCATTTCGTTTGGATAATTGCCAATTTGTTTCATAAACTATGATAAAGATATTATTAATTATACATAGTGAAAAAAAAAAAACAATAATGACCACAAGAATAAGATATGTAACTGTTGATTTTAATCATTGCTAAATTCTAAATGTTTATACTAATCAAGCAAGATCATATAATATATATATATATATATATATATATATATATATATATATATATATATATATATATATATATATATATATATATACATAACACAATAATGATAAATAGCATAAAAAGACATCAGACATCAATAAAGTATCTTATATGTAATATAATCAAAGACAAATTTGTTAACAATTGCAAAAGCTTAGATCTAGAAATAATAAAAAAAATACAGAGAGAAAATCTACGTCTAAAATATTGTTATTGAGGCTTCTGGGGGATTACAGAACACTAGCAAAAAATGTGAGAGAGTTTTATACTCTCACTCTCAGCTTTAAAACAGAGAGAGAGAGAGAGAGAGAGAGAGAGAGAGAGAGAGAGAGAGAGAGAGAGAGAGAGAGAGAGAGATGGTCTGTAACTTTTTTTTAGGTTGGATATACACAAGTGTAGAGAGAGAGAGAGAGAGAGAGAGAGAGAGAGAGAGAGAGAGAGAGAGAGAGAGAGAGAGAGAGAGAGAGAGAGTAGAAACTTGAAATCTTGATTAAGCACCTCTTTCAATTTTCGATTTTCTCAGGCTATCGGATACTCTTAACATCAACAACAACAAAATTAATAATAATAATAATAAAAATACCATTTAGGCCTACACCTAAAAATCCAGATTTCAGCAGAATACTAAGGCAAAGTATTTGCCGACTCAAAACAATTGTGATTTTACTTATAATAGTAAAAACGGCCCTCACGTACAAATGACAGCTTTAGTTGAAAGGAAATTAAAACTGAAATGAATTTTATGAATCCAAAACAGTCGTCCAATTATTCTCCCATTCACGAGGCTAAATCACATATCAACTCTTGCGCATCAAAAAAAATTATTAGGTTATAATTACATATCAATCATAGAAGTCCGTACCGACATTACACATTTGTTTGGGAGATATGAAAAAAGTTATTATTATTTAAATAAAAAAAGTAAATGAAAAAAATATGTTTAGCCCGAAATGATTTTATTTTCCTTGTTTCTACTTGAGTAGTTTAAATTTTGAAACAGGAAGGTTTTTACAAAAGTTAGGTTTTAAAGGTCACTCATGAATGGCAGAGGGAAGCGACAGTGACAATGCCATTGAGCTTGACCATATATTATTATTATTATTATTATTATTATTATTATTATTATTATTATTATTATTATTATTATTATTATTACTTGCTAGGCTACGATCCTAGTTGGAAAAGCAGGATGCTATAAGCCCAAGGGATCCAACAGGGAACATTAGCCCAGGTAGGGAAGGAAATAAGGAAATATAAAAGAAGTAATGAACAATTAAAGTAAAACATTTTAAGAACATTAACATTAAAATAATTCTTTCATATATAAACTATAAAAACTTGAAAAAAACAAGAGGAAGAGAAATAAGATAGAATAGTGTGCCCGAGTGCGCCCTCAAGCAAGAGAACTCTACCCCCAAGACAGTGGAAGACCATGGTACAGAGGCTATAGCACTACTTAAGACTAGAGAACAATGATTTGATCATGGAGTGTCCTGCTCCTAGATGAGCTGCTTACCATAGCTAAGGGAAATAAGATATTTTTGTACTTGATTGAATTGCCTGTGTTCTACATATGATCAGCGGCCAAAACCTCTCTCCACCCAAGCTAGTACCAAAGAAGGCCAGGCAATGGCTTCTGATGACTCAGCAGGTTCACCTATATACTCCCCCAAACACTCCAAGAAACTACAAGGCTTGAGCGGGTCTCAGGAGTATACAGTAGCGGGAGCAAAATCTCACCGGCTTTGGAAGGGCAGATAAGCAAGTCTTCTTAGTAATTAACTAATGTTATTATTGTTTTACATAAGCAGAAAAAATGCCAATTTTCAAATATTTCTCGTATGCGTAAATAGTGCTGCACACCCCTCGTTGTTTTGCAATAATGCAAACACAAATTCCAAAAAATTAGAAAAACAATGAAATGTATTTAAATTTCATTACCATTTTTTCTTGCATTTTCTTTTAAGTCATAATTAAACTAGACACCAACAAGGGCCAGTAGGCTTTATGATATGGCAGGCAGTGAGATTTTCGCTATAAAGCCTGAAGATTTAAAAGGCCGCTCGTGAATGGCAAGGGGCAGTGACATTGCCCAGATTAGCAGGACAGTGACCTAGAGACTGACCATATATACATGTAATCAGCACCCAAGGCCCCTCTACATCCAAGCTTGGATCAGGGAGGACCAGGCAATGGCTGCTGATAAATCAGCAAGTAAGACTATAGGTTCCCCAAAACCCCCAGCCCCAATCCTTTTCTCACAAGGATGGTGAGGTTGCAGACATTACAAATCATAATCGAGCTTGAGCGGGACTCGAACTCGAGGCTGGGATATCAACAGGCAAGGACATTTATATATATATATATATATATATATATATATATATATATATATATATATATATATATATATATATATATATATATATATATATATATATATATATATATTAGTCAGGGCCACTCACAAAATGTCGGTTTTCTGTCAACGATCAGACGAAAATCTCCCACCATCACCAATCCGCACAGGCGAGCATGATGATGAAAACTGGCAAAACCCCAGACATGAATTGACATATCTGAGACTTTTATCCCGCAGTGGAAATGACAGCATTTGTTGTTATTGTTATGTACTGCATATATGAGCGCGCCAGACTGAGGTTCGAGTCCCATTTAAACTCGTTAGTTCCTTGGTCGCTGCAACCTCAGAATCCTTGAGAGCTAAGGAGTGGGGTTTGGGGGAGTATATAGGTCTATCTGCTGACGCCTCAGCAGCAATTTGCCTGGCCCTCCTTGGTTCTAGCTTGGGTGCTGGTTATATGTATTTATGGTTAGTCTCTAAGGCATTATCGTGCTTGCTAGGGCAATATCACTATCCCTTACCTCTACCATTCATGAGCGGCCTTTAATCCTGTAAAAGGAAGCAAAACAAGACTAATTTAAACGAGTCTTCTCATCCTCCACGTTAGATGAAATGGCTTTCACAATAAGGGGTATTAACAATGAGGGTATCTGGCTGGAACTTCCCTTATCCTCAAGGTTTCGTGAACAAAGGAGACATTGTCCATTTCCCCTTTTAGGAGAAAAGCGGTACACCTTAATGCAAGTCGTCGGTCTACTTTTAAAGGATTTATGGCTAACATTACCTATTCTTCTACGCTGAAACGTAGAGATCCATTATCTGTTTCGGTTTCTTTCATTCTTCTTTTCTCGGAATGGTCCCTTTAGTGACGAGAGAGAGAGAGAGAGAGAGAGAGAGAGAGAGAGAGAGAGAGAGAGAGAGAGGCTAAACTACACTGTTAAAAAGTGCGACAAGATAAACTGCAAAAATCCAGGAATAAATTTACCAACCATTAATTAAAAATAAAAACGGACATTTTGTCCTTAATACCAACCCGTAAAAGATAAAAAGTAGAGTAAAATTTACGGTCGCCTTTATTTTATTGAAATACGACTGAGAGCAGTATATTTTTTACGGAGCATTTCCGATTAAAATTACGTTATTTTTAAGGGTAGTTCGTCTTTCATACAGTGGTTAAGATTTAAACGGAGCATTTCCGATTAAAATTAGATTTTTTTTTTTAAGTGTACTTTGTCTTTCCTACAACAGTTAAGATTTTAAAGGAGCATTTCCGATTAAAATCACGGTTTATTTTTAAAGTGCACTTGTCTTTCCTGCAACGGTACAGATTTTATTTCAGATTAAAATTAGGGTTTTTTTTTTTTTTTTTTTTTTTTTTTAAAGTGTACTTTGTCTTTCCTACAACGGTTAAGATTTTGCCCATGCCCCATCTATCTAAGAGGCTAAGGGACTAATGTAGTCAGGAGACTGACTACGAAAGATATGAGGTACCCTGGACAAGTTAATACAAAAATCCCCTGTCGTAAGTACTCGCAGCGCGCAGGAGATTACCTTCGAAGTAACTTAAGAAAAGAGGCTCAAAGTCGTCCAGAGTAAAACTTTACTTCAGAGACTGGCTAATGAATTAACTTTCTTTTTTTTTCCTTGAGGAACTAAGCGAATCTTTGTAAACTGTCAATCTCTGTATACTGAATAGCCTACAGCATTTTCATCCCGTTTTCATAGCTGGATTCTTATTCAGCCACGATGTTGAGATTTTTTTTTTCTATAAGCGAATCTATATGAACTGTCAATCTCTGTATACTGAATAAAGGATGTTTTTCTTTTTTTTATGGCTGGATTTATATTCAGACACTATGTTGAGATTTATTTTATTAACAGACTTTTATAATGTCCATAATCTATAAAGATGATGTATTACATTTCCAGCCTTTTCTCTCAGGCCCCTAAAATTTCGTCCATTTAAATAGCATATTTTGATCAGTAATAAAAAAAATAAAAACCTATTTACAAAGTCAATAAACTTTCCTATTTGGTATATTTTGATCAGTTAAAAAAAAAAAAAAAAAACACCACCACCACATATTGATGTGAATTTTAGGATATCAAAAGCCCCCTTCCGGGGAAAAGCTCCGGGCAATCCACGACCGACAGACCCACATTACGTGAATAAAATCCATCAGACATGAGACTAAACAGTCTTTGTAAAAAGAGATGAGCACCTACACAGTCATAATTTCCTTGACATCAAAACATTTCAGCCATAAAGGACTAAGTTACAACTGAATATCCATTCTAACTCTATAACCAAAAAGGGTAAAATGGTGTGCGAAAAAAAATCTAATTTCTGTGGAAGCAGAACAACAAGGAGAGATTATAATAATATTGTACAAAGTTGATCCAAACAATGACTAGCTTTAGTTGAAAGACGTGTGGGATTCGCAAATGTCGCAATGAAACCGAACAGTTAACGGCTTCAGTCCAATAAGTTATCTTTATCGTATGTGTAATCGCCAGTCCAAATTACATGCCAATTTAAGGCTTGAAGGCCACTCATGAATGGCAGAGGCAAAGGACGGTGACATTGCCCTAGAGACAGGACAATGCCTTAGAGACTGACCATATATACATATGATCAGCGCCCAAGACCCCTCTTCACCCAAGATAGGACCAGGGAGTGCCAGGCAATGGCTGCTGATGACTCAGCAGGTAGATCTATAGGCTTCCCCAAAGCCCTCCAATCTGAGCTCACAAAAATGGTGAGGTTGCAGAAACTATAAGAAACTTTCGAGCTTGAGTGGGACTCTAACCCCAGTCCGGCGATCCCCAGACAGGGACGTTTCCAATAGGCCATTAGAATAAGCATTTTCAATATACTGTCCTGGTTTCAGGAGTCTTGCTATATGCATTAACCTACTACTCATCTGTGACGTTATACAAAAAGGATAATTCATTAATAAATCCGCTTCATTTTAAGAATTTGAAGTGAGAAGGTCGATAAGGCAGATAAATATAAGCTCTTACTAAGACCAGACTTCAGAGAAGTAAGAAAATCCTTTCAAAGTCTCGAATAAAAAATACAAAAAACATAATTCCTATGACAGCTCAGGGGATCAATTACATCTACAGATTGAATTTGAAAAAAGTCTGATGGGTTTATTTATATGATACTAAATTAATAGCTCTGGGAATTAACAACAGGGAGCCAGAATCTAACCGATCCAGCTCGGTAAGAGTCGAGCAAGACTGATTGGGCTGGTTAATCTCCCTCTTTCAATAACAATAACAACAGTACAGTGCGATAAAAGTCTGCGGTAATGATGCATAACATTTAGCTTTATATTTCAGAAAGCACAACATTTTCTGTACTTTTATACTACGAACAATTGATATTAGCCTTCTGGAAGCTTTTTAAACGTTGTAGAAGCTGTCTCGGGAGAGAAATGCCAGTGATTTAAGTCTTCTGGAAGCGTTCTACAGGTAAATGATTCCAGAGGGCTCAAAGCACCTGCAGTTCTTTCCTCAGACAGCTTCTACAACGTTTACTACAACACTTCCGGAAGGCTAAAGTCACAGGCGGCCATTACTTGACAAATTTTCTCTACAGTAAAGTATAAATATTATAAAATAAATTTTTTCATTAACATTTCGTTTTGAAATTCCATTTTCTACCTGTTAGTTTCAATCATACAATGATAACTAAATAAAAAAAAATTAAATAAAAAAAAATGTGCATTTCATCATGATTATTACAATGTATAAAAAGTAAAAAAAATCCTTTCATAGCGGGATGAGAGAGAGAGAGAGAGAGAGAGAGAGAGAGAGAGAGAGAGAGAGAGAGAGAGAGAGAGAGAGAGAGAGAGCAACCGCGTTATATTACACGGAAAATTTCCCTCCGTTGGTAAAATGATAATGATAAAATAAAGACGTGGGAATCCTTTTAAATTCCAACTGGAATTCTACATCAGTATAGCGACAGCCGATGCGGCAGAATAACATGATATAGAGCACCACTATGGAATCTGGTAATTTAGAGCCACTTGGCTGGTTTCATCAAATTCCCATTAACAATGATATATACTTGGAGGTGGCTATGCCCCCATTGTTTGGGGACTAGCCACCTTCCGTTTCGTATTTCCAGAGCTTTCGGCTCAAATAATTCTCTTTCTCATGCCCTAGTCCTTCAGTAAGCACATTCGTATTGATATACTGTAACGTAGCAGTCCTGAGAGGCCATTAGTAGGTATAGTCAATTCTTTTTAGTGAGGCAGATTTGCACCGACTCGCAATGGTGCCCTTTTAGCTCTGAAAAGTTTCCTGATCGCTGATTGGTTGGACAAGATCATTCTAACCAATCAGATAGCAGGAAATTTTTTTTCGAGCAAAAAGGACTCCGCTACGAGTCAGTGCAAATGCGTCTCATTAAAAAAATTGAGTATAGTAGGTAGACCAGGGCACCAACCACCCATTGAGATACAACCGCTTGAGAGTTATTAGGTCCTTTGACTGGCCACACAGTACTACATTGGATCCCTCTCTCTGGTTACGGCTCATTTTCCGTTTGCCTACACAAATACCGAATAGTCTGGTCTATTCTTTACATATTCTCCTCTGCCCACATACACCTGACAACACTGAGATTACCAAATAATACTTCTTCTCTTGAGAAGTTAACTACTGCACTATGATTGTTCAGTGGCTAATTTCCTCTTGTTAAGGGTAGAAGACTTTTTTAGCTATGGCAGGCAGCTCTTCTAGGAAAAGGATACTCCTAAATTAAACCATTGTTCTCTAGTCTTGCGTGGTGCCATAGCCTCTGTACCGTGGTCTTCCGCTGTCTTCGGGTAGAGTTCTCTTTCTTGAGGGTACACTCGGGGCATACTATTCTATCTTATTTCTCTCCCTCTTGTTTTTTTTTAAGTTTTTACAGTTTATATATGAGATATTTACTTTAATTATGCTGTTCTTAAAATATTTAATATATTTTCTTTCCTCACTGGGTTATTTTCCCTGTTGAAGCCGTCGGGTCTATAGCATTCTTCTTGTCCGGCTAGGGTTGTAGCTTAGCAAGTAGAATTAGTAATAACAATAATACTAATACTAATAATAATAATAATATGTTGAAGCCCTTTGGATTATAGCATCCTGCTTTTCCAACTAAGGTTGTAGCTTAGCTAATAATAATAATAATAATAATAATAATAATAATAATAATAATAATAATAATAATAATAATAATAATAATAATAATAATAATATGTTGAAGCCCTTTGGATTATAGCATCCTGCTTTCCCAACTAAGGTTGTAGCTTAGCTAATAATAATAATAATAATAATAATAATAATAATAATAATAATAATATGTTGAAGCCCTTTGGATTATAGCATCCTGCTTTCCCAACTAAGGTTGTAGCTTAGCTAATAATAATAATAATAATAATAATAATAATAATAATAATAATAATAATAATAATAATATGTTGAAGCCCTTTGGATTATAGCATCCTGCTTTTCCAACTAAGGTTGTAGCTTAGCTAATAACAACAACAACAATAATAATAATAATAATAATAATAATAATAATAATAATAATATGTTGAAGCCCTTTGGATTATAGCATCCTGCTTTCCCAACTAAGGTTGTAGCTTAGCTAATAATAATAATAATAATAATAATAATAATAATAATAATAATAATAATAATAATAATAATAATAATAATAATAATATCCTTACAGGTGGTTCCTATTGCATCCTTCGGAGATAATCCCAATTACACCAATCCCCTTTCCTCCTCTCCTTACTTTGATCTAGTCAGGGCTATTTCAAGGGCTTTAGACTGAGGGTTAAATACATCCATTTAAGTGTAAAAGCGAACTGTCGTTTCACAATTGTCATAAGAGACCGTTCACTTACGCCCGTCATAACCCCGGATAAAAGTCGAAAGTCTGAATCAATAGAACTTTGAAAGTTTAATATTGCAGCAAATGTTTTTTTTTTTTCTTTTTTTTTGTGTTCAGGCTGACATAAGTCTTTTTATAGTTATTATATGAAAGACCTTTTATAATGTTGTTAATGATTTTGAAATATTTTATTTTGATTGTTCATTACTTTTCTTATCGTTTATTTCCTTATTTTCTTTCCTCACTGGGCTATTTTTCCCTGTTGGAGACCTTGGGCTCACAGCATCTTGCTTTACCAACTAGGGTTGTAGTTTAGATAATGATGATGATAACAATAATAATAATAATAATAATAATAATAATAATAATAATAATAATAATAATAATGAACCAATTTCTTGTCATATACGGAGCGTTACTGATAATCACAACAAACCCTAACTGGCTGGTGCAAGCAGCAGTAGTTCATAATGTTACATGAAGGTCTGTGGTGAAGTGAGTATAACACCAAAGTAGTCAAATCAATTTCAATTACAGTGTACTAGTTACGTAACTTCATGACAGATCAAGACAAAATGAATACTAGCATACCTTTCCCGTGCTGGTCCTGGGTAAACGTTCCAAAACGTTACGACAGACAAAACTTTCCATTTGAAATTGCTATTTCTTTACCTCCCATTTACTCCAGCATACTATTCTGTGTTATTTCTCTTCCTCTTGTATTTTTTGAAGTTTTAATAGTTTATATACGAAAAAAAAATATATATATTTTAATGTAGTTACAAATCTTGAAATGTATTTTTATTGTTAATCAATTCTCTTGTTGTTTACTTCCTTTCCTCACTGGGCTATTTTCCTTGTTGGAGCCCTCGGGCTTATAGCACCTTGCTTTCCCAACTAGGGTTGTTGCTTAGCAAATAATAATAAATAATAATAATAATATTGGCTGTCTTAAGCAAGGTCGTTCTAAAATGAACGAACAAACGAACGAATATTTCTTTAGGGCCCTGCATTACCAGCAGTATAACGTGGGATTAACATTTAAATGAATGAGCGAGGGAGTGAATGAATGAATGGAATTAATCTAAAGTTGCTAGTCTTGGGGAGGCCATTGCCTGTCGTAAAGGTAAATTAATCGAAAAATGAGTACTTGTAAAAGATATCAATATCGAAACTTACAAATGCAAGCATATAATAATGCAAAAAAAAAAAAAAAAAAAAAAATGTTTGTATATAAAAGAAAGAAAAAAATGAAAATATATATCCAATATCTGTATATAAAAAATATATATTCAAATCCATTCGTAAAATTGGATACGGTCGTAAAAGACTGCCTGATATTGTATAAATTCTATGTATTTGATTATCATTGACATAGTGACTTGCAATAACTATTCTATGTAGATATCTAATGTAGATAAGAATTCCTTCATTTTCAAAGTGTAATTTCATACTTCTCTTAGATGTTAAGCATCTCTTCTAGGAGAAAGACACTCCAAAATCAAACCATTGTTCTCTAATCTTGGGTAGTGCCATAACCTCTGTACCATGGTCTTCCAGTCTTGGGTTAGAGTTCTCTTGCTTGAGGGTACACTTGGGCACACTATTCTGTCTTATTTCTCTTCCTCTCGTTTTGTTAAATTTTTCTTTTAGTTTATATAGGAGATATTTATTTTAATGTTGTTGCTCTTAAAATATTTTATTTTTCTTCGTTTCCTTTCCTCACTGAGCTATTTTCCCTGTTGGAGCCCCTGGGCTTATAGCATCCTGCTTTTCCAACTAGGGTTGTAGCTTGGCGAATAATAATAATAATAATGATAATAATAACAATGTGTATAACATTTTAGATATTGGTTTTACAGTCCAGAGAAACTTGCGTAAAAGTATAATGTTTGCTTCTTTCATATAAACGTCACAAATTACTATAATCACAACACCAACAACAACAATAATAATAATGGATATAAAAATCCACAGTTACTGTATATGCGTTTGTATATTCAAAAATAGCAGTAGCTTTTGCACTTTTTCAAGATGCATCTTCAGCTGTAAAAAGTGCAAAAGCTCCTGCTATTATTAAATATAAAAACGCATATAATTGTGGATTTTAATACCCAAGATACATGGACACAGCATGGTGTTTTATTCAAGTTATAATAATAATAATAATAATATTAATAATAATAATAATAATAATAATAATAATAATAATAATAATAATAATAATAATAATAATAATAATAATAAATGAAATAGAGACCCTCCACTTCGATCTATAGTCTAAATGACATGAAATAGTTCTACAGTTCTGTAATGTGGAAGGCTCATGCTAATTGGCCGAAATTCCCATTAATATTGTAGGCTTTCCTAAACCCTAAGCCTCTTCCGCATCTAAAACCCGTTACTGCTGATCGGGAATTAACTATTAGAGGAAAGACAATTTCTAGTAATTGACGCCGATGGTTCTAATACTAAGGCTTCGATATCAAAATCAAATAATAATATTTCGGTTAACGATGAATGGGTTATTAGATTCCACGTGGCTTAAAGACTTACAGGTCTCATTGTGGTCCATTATTACAGATTCTCAATGTCTGTTGCATATTTTAGGCACTGATATATTTTTAGACTTATAGTTAATCATCATCATCATCATCTGACATGTCCTTCCACTTTGCGTCTGTTTATGGTCTTTCTATACTAGTCCACACCGGCAACCTTTCTTAGTTTGTCAATCCATCGTCTGTTATGTATTTAGGCAATGATATTCTTTCATACTTATAGCTAGTTTATCATCATCATCATCATCTGACATGTCCCTC
>NC_090732.1:164293047-164298047 GCF_036898095.1 Palaemon carinicauda | reverse complement strand
TAATTGAACGTAATTATCGTGATAAAATAATATACATGGTGTATGTATGTATGTATGTATTATATAATATATATATATTATATATATATAATATATATATATATATATATATATATATATATATATATATATATATATAAACTAGAGAGAGAGAGAGAGAGAGAGAGAGAGAGAGAGAGAGAGAGAGAGAGGAGAGAGAGAGAGAGAGACGAGAGGAGAGAGAGAGAGAGAGAGAACGCGTCGGTTGATTTTTTCAGCTTTCGATTACGTATTTCTAAGGTGCGAAGTTCTCTCCTGGCCTATGGCCACAAAATTCCTAAGAGAAGATATACGTATATGTAGGATCTTGATGGCCACCACCTTTGGCGTCAATGACCTTAGATGCCAGGATGCCTGAAAACTTGAAATCAATCAAATGGCACCAAAATAGCCATATGCACCTTGAGACGCGAAATGTAGCATCCTTTGTGACATCACTTCAACCAAAGGTAAAAAATCGTAGAGGAAAACTTATAAACATTGAGATTTTATTTTCGCAATTTACATCACACTATTCATTGGCCTGGACAATGTGTCGCACGAACATACTGAGGACGTGAAAAGTAGAAAAAACCTCTGAGAGAGCAGACCTCCGAAACGGCAGCTTATTTCTCGAAACCAGCTTGCCTTTCCCAGAACCAATTTAGACCGTAGGCGTATTTATCGGTTGACCTTGACTTATGACCTAGGACTTTTCATAATTAAATCACTTACACGTCTCATCATAAGAATTAATCCCTGAAGGTATAACTACTCTATGAGTAAAATTGTGGCCAGGAAGTTGTTCAAACACAATAGACCCTTTTCTCGACCTTGACCTTGACCTTTGACCTACGACTTTCATAATTGAATCGCTTCCACGTCCTCAACATAACAATTAATCCCTGAAGGTATCACTACTAGGCTATATGTGTAAAATTTTGGTCAGGAAGGCGTTCACAATTAAAAAACAGGGGGCGAAAACTTAACCTCCTCCTAACTCCGTTGGCGGGAGTAGAAATGGATTAAGAAAAAACCCTTGTGAAGTAGATGCTTAAGGGGTTGTTTACGTCATAGCTAGAGGGGGGGGGGAGGAGACGGGTAAGAGGCAAGGAAATCAATTATTGGAAAAACCGTATATAAATATCAGTGTAAAAATGGGAGAAAAGTTGGTAAATGTAACATTATTTAGAGCAATACTTCTCATAATAGAACAATAATATTTCTCTTTCCCGTTCACACCTATAATCTTTTCCAGATTTCTTTTTTTTCTTCTGCTGCGTTTTCTTTGTGCGCGGTGAGCCGCCGGCTGTTGAGGCCTGCATAATCGATTGGCAGAGATATCTTGATGATTACTTGTTTATATTCAAGTGCCATTTGTTCTGTCTTATGCTGCACTGGTTGCATTGCACAACAGTTACCCTATTTTAATTTTCATCTGCTTTTTTTCAGTCAATCATCTGTCAACCACTTTTTCCATGAAATTTGATTTTTGAATCTTGATTTTTATCTTCTAGAACTTTTTGCCCCTTGTTCTTCGTCGTCTATTTTTTTTCTATCTACATTACGGGGTCGGTTGCCTGAAGCGCCCTCTCCATTGCCTATTATCAATGGTATAATTTTCCACCAAACCTATTATCTCCAAATTATCTACATATCATTGTTCACCTTATCTCGCCATCTAATTTTCTGGTTCCTCGATCCACCGTTATCTCTATATTAAGGGGTCGGTTGCTTGATTCGCCCTCTCCAATGTCTATTTTCAAAGGCATCGTCTTCCACTAAACCTTCTCTCTCCATATCATCCTTCACCTTATCTCACAATCTAATTCTCTGCCTCCTTGATTCACCGTTATCTCTATACATTAAGGGGTCGGTTGCCTAATGAGCCCTCTGCAATGCCTTCTATGAAAGGCATACTCTTCCACCAAACCACATCTCTCCATATCATCCTTCACCTTATCTCACCATCTAACACCGTTATCTCTACATTAAGGGGTCGGCTGCCTAATGAGCCCTCTGCAATGCCTTCTATGAAAGGTATACTCTTCCACCAAACCACATCTCTCCATATCATCCTTCACCTTAGCTCATCTAATTTTCTACCTCCCTCTCGATCTTCCCCCATAACATGTCCCTCTCTGTCCCGCTCTTAATACCAACCACCTCCTTTTCCTTGTTTATCCACATTTCCCCCACTCCCCCCTTCCTTTCCTTTCGCATTATCTCTCCATCCTGACCCAGTAGTCGCTGTTGAATAATGGAAACAAAAACTCATAACTAATTCTTTCTTTCAGGGGAAAGTTTTCCGAGGAAAGAGATTCAACCGGTGGCGAGGCTCTCATCCAAGATCGCAATCGAACTCTCTCTCTCTCTCTCTCTCTCTCTCTCTCTCTCTCTCTCTCTCTCTCTCTCTCTCTCTCTCTCTCTCTCTCTCTCTGTCTTTCGCTAAGATGATAGTGTATTTATTTGCTTTCTTTTAATTGTTACTTACGCGACAATGTTGAATTAATAGACATATTGTATATTCATTTTATATATATATATATATATATATATATATATATATATATATATATATATATATATATATATAAAGTATGACTATTAATTCAACATTGTCGCGTAAACAACAATTAAAAGAAACCAAATAAATACACTAGCATCTTAGCGAGAGAGAGAGAGAGAGAGAGAGAGAGAGAGAGAGAGAGAGAGAGAGAGAGAGAGAGAGAGAGAGAGAGAGAGAGAGAGAGAATGGCTTCACAATGCATACCAAATTGTATACAACAAGTTTTTTAATCATATTAAAGGTATGGTGAAAAAATAAAACAGAAAGGCCCAATACAACAATTATATATATATATATATATATATATATATATATATATATATATATATATATATATATATATATATATATATATATAAAACAATTACAACAAATGAAGGAAAATATACATTTTTGTACTTAACTGAAATATCTTTAAATTTTACAACAGTGCCAAATATTCTATACTACCAAACAAAAGGATATCGCTAATATGAGAAAAACATACCTTGGAATTCATTGCGATGCTGTTTTCATAAAACCTTCCGGTCTCTAGTGCATAAATGGGCCTCAATTAGCGTTTCAAAGAAAGCTCTTAGTCACCTTTGTTTACATACCTTCAAGCAACACAAATTCTAGAGAATTCAGTCACTTTCGTTTATTGAAATTCCAACTTTAGTTTATGAGAATTCCATGCCTTGTTTAAGAAAATTTCAAGCTTTCTCTATGATCATTATAGCTTTTATGAAAATTTCAAGCTTTGCTTATGAACGTTCCAAGCTTGGTTTAAGAACTTTCAAGCTTTGATTATGAAAATGCCAAGCATTGTTTACACAAATTTCGAGCTTTGTTTATAAAAATTTCAAGTTTTGTTTACGAAAATTCCAAGCTGATAATAAAAACTCTTAGTTTTATTTACGAAAATTCTAAGCTTTATCATGAACATTTTAAACTTTGTTTACGAAAATTCCAAGCAATGACAATAACAAACCCCTCGCAAGAACAACCGAGGGAGCAGGAGAGGTACGAAGACGAGAAGAAAGAATGGGGAAGCAAGAAAACGGCCCAAAAAGAAGTGGAGTGAGTTATTTGCTCGATTTGTGACTCTTAGTTCGAGTCGGCGCTCCAAATGGAGCGAGGGATCTTCCACGTTCCCCAGACGGTCCGAGGCGGCCGATGGAACTCCCGGAGTAATTCAGTTGTAGGTAGATCGTATTCAAATCAGGCACTTTATTTAGCTTCAGCATTCACAGCACGTGCCTTCAACTCTTCTCCGGGGGATTTAGGCTCTAAACCTCACTCGCTTTCCCCCTCCTTTTTTTCTTTCCTTCAAGGATGCCTCCGCTCCTCGGAGCTCCTCCAGCCCCCTGTCTCTCTATTTCTTCGCTTGGCACAACAAAAGACGCCCGGGAGGTGGAGGTTCAATCACTGAAAGGGCCCAGGAGATGGATGGGAATTTGACCTCTCAAGATGATGGGGATAAAAGCGTGTTTTGTCATTCCTACCAAAGGAAGCAGAGTTATGGGAGGAGGAGTATGAGGGAGGGGAGGGGTGGGGGCCTAGGTCCTTTAAGGTGGTGTGTGTGTGTGTCACAAGCACTGCCATGTGGTATTGGGGGAAGGGGGGAGATGGAGGTGTGAGGGAGATAAAGGGGGATGGAGGGGTTTCGACCACGTTTGCATGTAAATGACAGTTTATAGTTTATAAAGGAAGTATTTTATTTCAATGTTGTTACTGTTCTTTAAAATATTCTATTTTTCCATTTTTTCCTATCCTCACTGGGCTATTTTCCCTGTTGGAGCCCCTGGGATTATAGCATCCTGCTTTTCCAACTAGGGTTGTAGCTTTGCATGTAATAATAATAATAACAATAATAACAATAATAATAATAATAATAATAATAAAATCTTTATTTTGGGATATTCAAAATAAATATCCCGTTCGCAAATAAAGAAGTTTAAGTTCGTATGAATAAAAAAAATAAAAAAAAAATGAAAATTTATCACACTAAAAAATCCTTTCGAAGGAGCATTTGCAAAAAATTCAATCAAACTGTATATAACATAATACTATCTAGATTGGATTTTTATTTTATTAAATACGAAAATCTTTCTCTCCATTCCTTGCCATGTATTAAATTTCTAATGAATCAAAGAAATATTAAAATTATGAGTAAATCTCTACATTCCTAACCATGTAATAAATTTTCTAATAAATCAAAGAAAGATATCAGAACTATGAATAAATTGCAGAGATATCAAATCAAAAGTTCTCGACATAAGCTGACTACGAACTAGTTTAAATCTTAAGTATTTTGAAGGAAACTAGGGTTGTAGCTTAGCAAATAATAATAATAATAATAATAATAATAATAATAATAATAATAATAATAATAATAATAATAAATGTGAATCGGATTTAGAATAGTTTAAAG
>NC_090732.1:164283047-164288047 GCF_036898095.1 Palaemon carinicauda | reverse complement strand
GTACAGTAATACCTTTAGAATTGAGTACAGTAATACCTTTAGAATAGAGTATAGTAATGAGTTTCTTTTTAAATTTAGATAAAATCGAAACACTGACGTACTAGTAAGGAGGGCTTACACATGGTTCAACGCCTTACCTCGCTGATAACGACGGCGAGTCTCTCTCAGGTTCCCCCTTAAAAAGTTCTCTTTAACAAAAACGGCTGCTCTAACTTGAGAGAAAAATGCTCGTGGTTGTATCCCGTCTTCTGTACGTCATATTCACCATAAAACTGATCTTTACAATGTCGTTTATCTATTATAAACTCAAACTTTCTTTTTTTTTCTTTCAACAAAATCCAAAAACAGCAATGAGGTAGTTGTTCATCCTCCCAGAGCTCAGATAACACTAAACTTCTAAACTCGTCCAGTGCGATGCTCAAAAGGGGGGAGGTTAACCACTGAAATATTCAAGTGACGTCACAGCCAACGTCACTTCCGCTCCAAGATGGCTGCCACAGGTAAGCTCCTCTGACATTTCCTTGACCCGGTTAAGAAGCCAGCCAAGAGGGGGTTTGCCGTAAGGGTTATTAGTTAGTTCTGGTGTGATAGTAAAACCAACCATAACGAGCACAGTTGCATGGTTTTATCTTGCACCGATCACCGATTTTCAGGGGGGTGCGTGACATTTGGTCTCGACAAGTATTGGTGAATATTTTACATGGCGGCCCCAGTCGCCGGCTGCTGAGGGCTCTCTCTCCCTCGACCACGCCCCTCGGCATTCCAAATGGATGCTGGAGAGAGAGAAAAAAATGAGACTTCCCGTCAGGATGGCATCCTCAAAGATTCAAGGCAGGTGGGAGAAATGGAAGGTCTGTCACACCCCTCAGGGTATATGGGCTTGCAAAGACCTGGAAGCCTGCCTTAGCTTTCCACCCAACAATATGAAAAGAGGGTTTTTTTGCTTTCTTTATTTCTTCGTGGCGTCGCTGCTCCGAGAGGGTGGCAATGAGTGTTGGCTGACCTTAACAAGTCCAGCCACTTTAAGTAAGACCTCCACCAGAGCAAGAATCTGTTCCTATGGTTACCAAGGAAGGGATTATTCAAGAGGGCATCCTCTCGTAGAGACTGTATCATTGTACGGGTTAAGAGGCAAAGGAAAAAGGTTTTGATAAGAATCTCTGTAGTTCTTGAAGTAATGAATAAGTGAAGTCTTAATCCTGACAGTAGTAATGATAATCATCAACATTATCATATCCCCCTATATTATAAAGAACAAGTGTCTGGATTATATATATATATATATATATATATATATATATATATATATATATATATATATATACACACACACACCCATATATATATATATATATATATATATATATATATATATATATATATATATATATATATATATATATATATATATTTTTTTTTTTTTTCCCGATCACGCTGAACTCTAGATGGTGTAGTCATATCCTTGTGAGAGGGGAAGCGTGTGGATGCTTACCTATATAAATATTTAGCCACAATTTTTGACGGGTCGCATACACTAATTATATATATATATATATATATATATATATATATATATATATATATATATATAAATGTGTGTGTGTGTTTTCTTGAAATTTGGGGATATTAAGTATAAGATACAAAGACCCTTAAGGAAATGAAAAATAATCATAAGTCAAAATTAGTGTTTGGATTCAGTCATTACAGGTCAGCCTGTAATACAAAAAAAAAAAAAAAAAAAAAAAAAAAAAAAAAAAAAAAAAAAGATACAGATACCTTGAACAACCTGTAAATCAATTTTCTCCTACAAATCCAAAAAAAATCAACCTAAACCTTTAAATCTATTTCATTTGAGCATTTTTGTTTTGTTTTTTGACGACAACAAAATCTTTAAAAACCTTTATAGATTTAAATCTATTCTCATCGCCCAAACCGAAATATCGAACACAGGCAGCGCTGAATATTTCATTGGCTGATCACCAACACTCACCAACTCCCCTGAGAGGAGAGAGAGAGAGAGGAGAGAGAGAGAGAGAGAGAGAGAGAGAGAGAGAGAGAGAGAGAGAAAGGCTGTCAAGCTCTCGGGGTGTCTATGGAAGTTACATTTTCAGTGACCTGCGTCTTCATTTATTGAGCGACTTCTATAATTATTCACATATGGAGGCTTCAACACCGGAATCAACTCCCACTGTGGGATATTAATGATGGGGCCGCACCGTCACACTCCTAATGCCCGATGGAGAGAGAGAGAGAGAGAGAGAGAGAGAGAGAGAGAGAGAGAGAGAGAGAGAGAGAGAGAGAGAGAGAGAGTAGTTTTACCTCATGGAAAAATCTGATTGTAATATCAAGTTTATCATAGGAGAGAGAGAGAGAGAGAGAGAGAGAGAGAGAGAGAGAGAGAGAGAGGAGAGAGAGAGAGAGAGAGAGAGTAGTTTTACCTCATGGAAAAATCTGATTGTACTATCAAGTTTATCATAGGAGAGAGAGAGAGAGAGAGAGAGAGAGAGAGAGAGAGAGAGAGAGAGAGAGAGAGAGAGAGAGCGAGCAGTAGTTGTAGTACTTCTTTTACATTCTGGAAAAATATGGTATCACAAGTTGATAATAGGAGAGAGAGAGAGAGAGAGAGAGAGAGAGAGAGAGAGAGAGAGAGAGAGAGAGAGAGAGAGAGAGAGAGAGAGAGAGAAGTTTTACTTCATAGAAAAATCTGATCTTGATATGAAGTTACCGAGAGAGAGAGAGAGAGAGAGAGAGAGAGAGAGAGAGAGAGAGAGAGAGAGAGAGAGAGAGTAGTGTTTTTACCTCATAGCAAAATCTAATTGTGATATCAAGTTAATGATAGTATTCTGTTGAATGGATCTGTCAAGAAAGTTTTGATAAGATCATCTGTGTGTTTAATTTCCTTCTAGTTATAAAAGGTAAAGAAAACAGAAAATAGTCGATACGAAATCATCTTTCTGAGAATTAAATTTCAAAACTCTTCTTAATTACTTCTTAATTTCTTCTAAGTTACTGATACATTATCTTATCTTTGATTGTGATTTCTAATTATCTTTTCAAAAGTACCTGGGAATTGAAATGCACAAACGCGTCTTCCAAACATAATTATCTTCAAATTATTATTATTATTATTATTATTATTATTATTATTATTATTATTATTATTACTTGCTACGCGTCTCCCAAACATAATTATTATTATTATCATTATCATTATTATTACTATTATCGTTGTTACTTGCTAAGCTACAACCCAAATTGGAGAAGCAGGATGCTATAAGCTCAAGGGATGAGTAGCCCCGGGAGGAAAGGAAATGAAGAAATAAATACACTACAAGAGACGTAATTAACTAAATCAAAATAAAATATCTCAAGAAATGTAACAACATTAAAATAAATCTTTCATATTTAAACTACAAAAACTTCAAAAAAGAGGAAAAGAAATAGGATTAAAAAAGTGTGCACGAGTGTACACTCAAGCAAGAGAAAAATCGTTGTCGTTAATAGCTCAACGCTAAGATTATTTAAAAAGCTTTTGTTGGACATTTTACCGAAGCGATAATGATTCCATACCACGAAAATAAATGACAGATAAATCATCATTACGTGAAATGTTGGAATAAATATAAGGCCATCCTGCGCGCGCGTGAGTTTGTGGGTTGATGTCAGTTAACGCTATCAACGTTAAGTTCGCCTGGAATCCGAGTGGTAACGTTGTGAGATAAGGCTAATTTCTTATCAAAATTGGGTTTGATATGCACACAATTTCGTGACGTCGATCCCAGCTTTTCGGGCAGATAAGGGACCCGGTCCTAGATAACTACACGACCGGCGTTGCTATCTCCTGTCAAATATTTAGGAGGATTTCGAAAAATCCTACTTTTTCCTCTGATTCATAACCAAAAGAGAAAGTTTAAACTAAAAAAGTAGATAATTAGGAAAGTAGCCAAGAAAAAGATACGTGAGGTACCAAACAAACTTAGTTTTTTTTTAAATGAAGAACGTTCGAGTTTACAAGTTGAAACATTTTTAGATTTCATTTATATTTTACTGTATCGAGAGAGAGAGAGAGAGAGAGAGAGAGAGAGAGAGAGAGAGAGAGAGAGAGAGAGAGAGAGAGAGAGAGAGTTCATGAATGGCCAAAACCAGTAATTAGACCTTGACCAAAACAATACTAATCCCGTAATGGAATTCTGTTACCCGGGCTTCTAACATTAAGAAATAACAGACCCGACAGAATTTCGGGAAGATTAAATGACTCACTGAAGAAATAAGCTTCATATATTTGTTTAAAGAATGCCCTTAACGAGTAAACATGTAAATATTACTTTAAATACAACAGATTCAACTGTGCCACAAAGCCTACGGTCATGTTTACTGACTTCTGAATTTCTGACTTCATCACCCAGCGCTGATAAGATATTTTTAGTACGATAATTCACCAAAATTCAGTTTAATAAAAATTACAAATATTTATTCTCTTCAGTCAATTTTCTACTACTAATTTAAAAGTTTCATGCGGGCAATTAAAAAAATAACTGATGCCTACACAACAAAATAAATTAATATTGGGGTTTTCCGTTTTTTTTTTGTTTTAATTTCAAACTGAAACTTGAATAAAAATATATTGCCATTACTTCATTTTATGTCCGATAAGGAAAATATATTAACCTTACGCAATATAATATACTAGTGTACGCGACCCGTAAAAAATGACGGCTAAATATTTAGATGAATAAGCACAGACACGCACAGGTTCAACCCTTCCCATTTCTTTCCCATTTCTAGCTACAACCCGTTGGTTTGGCAATTTGTGGGAGATTGTGGTTTCTGAGTGTACCTCTCGGGGTACCCCTTCTCACCAGGGTATGAATACTCCCTCTTCTCTACCCGAAGGACGGCGAGTGACCGAGTAGTGATACGTCTGACGATTTTGATCCGAAAATCTATATTTCTCTGACGATTTTGATCCAAAAATCTCTACTTTTCTGACGATTTTGATC
>NC_090732.1:164262734-164277734 GCF_036898095.1 Palaemon carinicauda | reverse complement strand
TTATTTCTTTTTCTTTTGCAATTATTACTGTATATTTGTTGTTGCTTTAATGAATGGAAGTCAACCCCATTTTTAAGCATGATTGTTTGATATGAGAATCTCTTCTATTATTAAAACTCATACTTCATTCATAATTCAATACTGTCACTAGACCAGTTCTATGTTTTAGTAACAAAGAAAATTTTCTTTTATCACATTAAGTATCATATTATGTCCTCTGTTCAGGATTTTATGTATATGGTAAATTTATCTACTTTTCCTCTTTATTGTGGAATGTTTTTTGAGATTACAATAATTTCTAATCAACAGCCATTATTTGATAATAAAAGAGTATTTAATCAAGAGAAAAGGGCGTTTTAGGCTCTCAAAATATTCTATCTTTAATTTTGGATCTCATCAAAATAAGTAGTATTAACATTAGCGGAATTATTATTTTCCTTTAATTTTGGAAAATATAAGCGCGTACTTTTTTATTTACATTAGTATATTGTAAATATACAATCGCTCAAGATTGAGTCAATAACAAAACTAGTACCACATCTACCACTTGCTAATGCAAGTACTAATAGTAGTAGGTAGTAATAGTAGTAGTAGAACAATATGAAAACTAGTACCAGATCTAGCACTGCTAATGCAAGTAGTAATAGTAGTAGGTAGTAACAGTAGTAGTAGAACAATATGAAAACTAGTACCAGATCTACCACTTGCTAATGCAAGTACCAATAGTAGTAGGTAATAACAGTAGTAGTAGAACAATATGAAAACTAGTACCAGATCTAGCACTGCTAATGCAAGTAGTAATAGTAGTAGGTAGTAACAGTAGTAGTAGAACAATATCAAAACTAGTACCAGATCTACCACTGCTAATGCAAGTAGTAGTAAGTAGTAATAATAGTAGTAGAACAATATCAAAACTATTACCAGATCTACCACTTGCTAATGCAAGTACCAATAGTAGTAGGTAGTAATAGTTGTAGTAGAACAATATGAAAAACTAGTAGCAAATCTACCACTGCTAATGGAAGTAGTAGTAAGTAGTAATAATAGTAGTAGAACAATATCAAAACTAATACACATCTACTACTGCTAATGCAAGTAGTAGTAGTAAGTAGTAATAAAAGTAGTAAAACAATATCAAAACTAGTACCAGATCTATCACTGCTAATGCAAATAGTAGCAAATAGTAATAATAGTAGTAGAACAATATCAAAACTAGTACCAAATCTACCCTGCTAATGCAAGTAGTAGTAAGTAGTAATAATAGTAGTAGAACAATATCAAAACTAGTACCAAATCTACCACTGCTAATGCAAGTAGTAGTAAGTACTAGTAATAATAGTAGTAGAACAATATCAAAACTAGTACCAGATCCATCACTGCTAATGCAAGTAGTAGTAAGTAGTAATATTAGTAGTAGAACAATATCAAAACTAGTACCAGATCTACCACTGCAAACTTCAAATATTATTATTATTATTAGTAGTAGTAGTAGTAGTAGCAACTGCCAATTGGTAGCAGCAGTCTCCCCAAAGTCTTGGCTGGCCTTGCTTAGACCTGCCTGCGTGTGTGTACGTTCGTGCGTCTTTGTGGATACAAGCAACTGTTCCGTTTGCGAGCGAAGTAATCTCAAACCAATTTGGGCCCGTAATCATAGATGCCATCTGCGTTAGAGGCCCGCGCCCCTCTCCTGAGTCCCCTTAAACCGAAGCAAAGGGGAATATAGCTAAAGGGAAGGGAGTCAGGAGTAGGAGCATATAACCATTTAAGGACGAGCTTTTGCCAAGGTAATGGGCTTTTAGTGTGGTTGTAATCTATGGTATGAGTGGGTTTTTCGGTTGTTGTTTTTTTTTCAAGAATTTTTTTTTTTGTGCATGTTTATTTAAGCATTTTACAGATAGGTATTTTTTGAGAATGTGTATGTACGCAGACTTCTTCTTCTTCTTCTTCTTCTTCTATTAGCGTGTTTTTTCCCTTATTTGTATTGGGTAAGCAAGGTTGCCTCTTTTTTTTTTCTTTGTCGAAGGACTTTGCTTTGGCTTTGGGGTAGACCGTAGTCCTTGCCTGGCATCGCTTAGACCATTTTACACAGACAGACACATACACAGAGACACACACAGATATATATATATATATATATATATATATATATATATATATATATATATGTGTGTGTGTGTGTGTGTGTGTGTGTGTGTTTGTGTGTGTGTTGGGAGACAAACAGAGGAAAACAGAATGTATGTTATATTTATATATATGATATTTATATGATTATCGATAAAAGAATATAACGTTTCATGTGATATGTTCAGCAAAGTACATTCTGGAGCGAATAAAAACATTTTTGTTACATTACCCTGCGATATTTGAACGGCTGTCCTGACACTCAAAGCAAACATTTTGGAAAAGTGTTATGCTGGTGAGTGGTCAGTTACATATTCAGGGGAGGGGGACGGGGAAGGGGGTTAAGCCCCCCTCCCTCTGGTCTCAGTTTATGGGGTGTATAAAAAGAGGAAGGTTGGGCATAGTGTTTATGCAAATTGCAATAGACAGTAGGAGTCAGGCACGAGCAACAGTGGTTCATAGTGAGGCTTGCAATATCGCTAGATTGGGCGAAGCAGTGGCTATGCAAAAAGGTTTAAAGGCCGCTGATGAAGGGATAGGGACAATACCCTAGCTAGCAGGGTAATGTCCTACACTTAAAAATTTGGCATAAAAAAATTATCAAATTCCCATTATAAAAGTTGCCAGGGATTTACCGTTTAAAAAACCGATATATTGACATAAAGGAGTGATTACGGTCACCAAACCGTAAAACATAGCAAAGTAACGTAAAAATTACGGTCGCCTGTATTTTACTGAAGTACAGCTGAGAACAATATATATTACGGGGAAATTCCGATTGAAATTACGGTTTTTTTTAAGTGTAGTGACTAACCATATATTCATTTGATCAGCACCTAAAGCCCTTGTCCACCCAAGCTAGGACTAGGGAGCGCCAGGCAATGGTCGCTGGTTTCTCAGCAGATAGAGCTATATAGCCTCTCCCAAACCCCCCATCCTTAGTTAAGAAGAATGGCGAGATTGGAGGCACTACAAGAAACTATCGAGCTGGAGTGGGCTCGAACCCCAGTCTTGGAGATCGCCTGCTGAATTGGAGGACTGGCAAGCGTTACTGACACTTGTACCAGACTTATGGGGTCAGGAGCGAGCGGCAGTGAGGCGCAGAATGCCACAGGAATTGAGGAATGAGGATGAGGAACATCGTCGCAATAGGAATCAGGGAATGAAGAGATGGAGGGATTTTCCTGGGGATTGGTAGGGGAGGGATAAGTCTCTCCCTCTCCCCCTCCCTCCCTCCCCTTCACTCAGCCTTTTGACCAGCCAAGTATTAAATTGTGGTCAGGGCTCTCACGCAGCCAAACCTTGCACCACCTCTACGCCCTCTTTCCTTTCAGAGGAGCGAGTGTTAAGAGGCAGAAGAAGAACTGGGACCAAGAGATATGCGTTTTTTTTTTTTTTTTTTTTTAGGAAAGCTCAGTCGTGTAGCTTTCTCTAATTTCCCCCCCCCCCCACCTCGCCCACACGCCTCTTTTTCTATTTACTCTATTTACAATAAGTATATATTTTTCCGTTTTACAATAGACATGGAAGTAATTGAAATATATATATACATATATATATATATATATATATATATATATATATATATATATATATATATATATATATACACACACACATATATATATATACTTACTGTATAATCATTGCTATTAAGGCAGGCATTGTATTCAACCAAACATGTCTTAAAGAGGGTCTACTACCCAACTGATAATAATAATAATAATAATAATAATAATAATAACAACATCTCTACCTCACATGGGGATCGAACAGAAGACTTCAAAATTAAAAATCAAGGGTGTAACCAACTGATTCAGCCGGGCCCATAAAATCAGGGTTTATTTGGGTTTTACTTGTTCCATCTGCATGCCTAGCATTCCAGCATATTTCGCTTCACTCCATGGCCCGCCAGTTTGCCCAATTACTACGATTTCATTTAAATCGCCACTGCTGTATGAATACTGAGAGCGCATGATTTTTTACTTTTTTATTGATTTCCGTAACAATAATCTCCTCTATATATTAAAGAGTGTCGTATATATATATATATATATATATATATATATATATATATATATATATATATATATATATATATATATATATTTGTGTGAGTAAGGACATGTCTGAGGCCTTTGTCCTCCACTGGACTAGAAATGGTAACATTTGTTGTTTTTGCTGTATATACTTTATGTATATATATATATATATATATATATATATATATATATAGATAGATAGATAGATAGATAGATAGATAGATATATTTATAGATATATATATATATATATATATATATATATATATATATATATATATATCTTATTTATACACATATATATACCTATATTTCTTTATTTATTTTCGGTAGCGCTCATCTTTCCCCTTCCCTCGGTTAGAGAGAGGGGTAGCCATACCCTGATGAATGAGGATTTGCGTTTGCGTGCATAGCTATTTAAATATTTAGCCATCATTCATGATGGGTCACGTACAATAATAATAATAATAATATATAATGATAATAATAATAATTAGGACAAATGATATTGAATAATGATAATTTTGATAGGTAATGCACCTGATATCATTGTAATGTATAATGACAGAGAACTTCAAATCATTCATTCATTCATTGTAATATATATAAGCAATACATTTCTGTACAGCTGGTATTTTACGTAGTAAAATCACAATCGAGATACGGGAAAAAAATTAAATATATCTGAGGATAATGAGGACGCATTTGACGATGATCAATCGTAATAATGATTTTGTGTTTCATTATATCTCTCGATAATGCCGGCTGTAAATGTTGCTGGAAACGCGCCAAAAACAAAGAGAATTAATAAAATTAATTAATGAATGAGTTAATGATCATGAGAGGAATTTATTATGGTAATGAAATGCAAATAGGCGACGTATGTACACACACACACGTGCAAAGAGGGAAAATTGAGTTAGTTCTCTTGGGTGTTTGCTTTAATGGTGATCATGATGATTGTGAAGTTAGTAGCAGTGGTTATGTTTATGATAATGATGATAGTTTAACGTTTGCCGAGTGGTGATAATGATTATCATAATGATGATGATGATATTTCAAGCTCATGGCCACTAGAGATTATTTACTCGTATAGTTATGATGATGATGCTTCTAATGATGATGATGAGTTATGATGATGATGCTTCTAATGATGATGATGATGTTTCTAATGATGATGATGATGGTTTAACGCTTATCCAATGATGATAATGATTATCATAATGATCATGATGATATTTCAAGCTCATGGCCACTAGAGATTATTTACTCGAATAGTTATGACGATGATGCTTATAATGATGACGGTTTAACGTTTATCCAATGATGATAATGATTATCATAATGATGATGATGAGGTATCAAGCTTATGGCCACTAGAGATTATATACTCGTATATTTATGATGGTGATTTTTCTAATAATGATGATGAGGGTTTAGCATTTGTCTAATGATGATGATGATTATTTTCATAATGATGTTAATGATATTTCAGGCTTACGGCCACTTTTGATTATGACGATGCTTTTAATGGTGGTGGTGATGAGGATGATGGTTTAACGTTTTATCCAGTCATGATAATTATTATCATAATGATCATGATGATATTTCAAGCTTATGACCACTGGCATTGACGCTTTTCAACTCTGATAACGATGATTATAATTGTAAATATACTTCTGAGGATACCATTACATCTACTGTCAATTGATGGTGATATTCCTTTTTGGCTATGAAAAGGTGATAATAATCCTTTGTGGCTCTGGTGCAAAGGTGATAATAATCCTTTGTGGCTTTGGTGCAAAGATGATAATAATCCTTTTTGGCTTTGGTGCAAAGGTGATAATAATCCTTTTTGCCTTTGGTGCAAAGGTGATAATAATCCTTTTTGCCTTTGGTGCAAAGGTGATAATAATCATTTGTGGCTCTGGTGCAAAAGTGATGACAATGCTTTTTGGCTCTGGTGCAAAGGTGATAATTATCTTTTTTGGCTTTGGTGCAAAGGTGATAATAATCCTTTTTGGCTTTGGTGCAAAGGTAATAATAATCATTTTTGCCTCTGGTGCAAAGGTGATAATAATCCTTTGTGGCTATGGTGAAAAGGTGATAATTATCTTTTGTGGCTTTGGTGCAAAGGTGATAATAATATTTTTTGGCTTTGGTGCAAAGGTGATAATAATTCTTTGTGGCTCAGGTGCAAAGGTGATAATAATCCTTTGTGGCTCTGGTGCAAAGGTGATAATAATCCTTTGTGGCTCTGGTGCAAAGGTGATAATAATCTTTTTTTGCTTTGGTGCAAAGGTAATAATAATCCTTTGTGGCTTTGGTGCAAAGGTGATAATAATCCTTTTTGGCTTTGGTGCAAAGGTAATAATAATCATTTTTGCCTCTGGTGCAAAGGTGATAATAATCCTTTGTGGCTATGGTGAAAAGGTGATAATTATCTTTTGTGGCTTTGGTGCAAAGGTGATAATAATATTTTTTGGCTTTGGTGCAAAGGTGATAATAATTCTTTGTGGCTCAGGTGCAAAGGTGATAATAATCCTTTGTGGCTCTGGTGCAAAGGTGATAATAATCCTTTTTGGCTCTGGTGCAAAGAGGGGTGGGGGAGATTATAATCATAAATATACTACTGAGGATAACCATCACATCTACCGTCCATTGATGATAATAATCCTTTTTAGCTCTAGTGCAAAGGTGATAATAATCCTTTTTGGCTCTGGTGCAAAAAGGGTGGGGGGGGGGGGGATGTAGGAGTGGCATGAGTCCGGCAGCCATAGCTATTACGCGTAATGTAATGAAGCGAATTTATATTCCTACTTGATAGCTTGATGTATATTAATTTCATTCATATGTTCATATCAATGGGATAATGGACTCTGCAATCAAACGGCATGAAGTCGTTAGGTGGCACACCGGCCGCCCATTACATCCGTAATAGGTAAAAGCGCGGGTGTTGATGCGGGCGTACGAAATCTAATTGTGTGCTTTTCTCTCTCTCTCTCTCTCTCTCTCTCTCTCTCTCTCTCTCTCTCTCTCTCTCTCTCTCTCATATGTATGTCTATATATATATATATATATATATATATATATATATATATATATATATATATATTATATATATATATATATATATATATATATATATTATACATATATATATATATATATATATATATATATATATATATATATATATATATACATATATGCATATATATGTGTATATATGAATGAGAGAGAGAGAGAGAGAGAGAGAGAGAGAGAGAGAGAGAGAGAGAGAGAGAGAGGTTGGGCATGTTCCTGTATTGAACTTGCTCATTTCGTAGTGAATAGTCTAATTTGTGTCATTTTAATAGAATTAAGGTAATTTCCCTGTGAATCGTACGATAAACATATGTAATTATTTATTTTTCCATAAATTACACGAAAATTTAAATTTTAAATTATTCCATGTTTTTTTCCATTACGAACTTTGTTAATATCTTTTTCTAACGAGTAAAAGGATTTTTTCCAATTTTCCTTTTTTTTCTTTTTTTGGCAAGGTTTTTCCGTTATAGACTATATTAATATTTTTTCTAACTAGTAAAAGGATTTTTCCAATATATTTTTTTTCTATTTTACTTTGTCAATAACTAATCAAATACATATATTTTGATTATGAATTCCCCCGCCCCTCTTTTTTATTACCGCGTGAACTTTGTTCATTTCGTGGTGAGTAATTGAGTTCATGTTTTAATCGAATTACTTTTTTCCCCTTTATTTTGTTTTGCATTTAGGCTGTCGATGCCTAATCATATATGGATGTAAATTGTGATTAATTTGGTGAGCGTTACTTGATTTTCATATTTCCCTCCGTCAACGAAGTTGGGAGGAGGTTATGTTTTCACCCCTGTTATTATTATTATTATTCTTATTATTATTATTATTATTATTATTATTATTATTATTATTAATACTTGCTAAGCTGCAACCCTAGTTAGAAAAGCAGAATGCTATAAGCCCAAGGGTTCCAACAGGGAAAATGGCCCAGTGAGGAAAGGAAACAAGGAAAAATAAAATGTCTTAAGAACAGTAACAACATTAAAGTAAATATCTCCTATATCAATTATAAATTTCTACGTTTTGTCCGTTTGTCTGTTTGTTTGTGAAAAACTTGCTGGCCACAGTTTTACTCATTGTGAAACTTCCAGGGATTAATTCTTATGTTGAGATGCGGGAGTGATTCAATTTTGAAAGTCCTTGGTCAAAGGTCAAGGTCAAGGTCGAGCGAAAGGTCGACCGATTTAACCTTAACCTTAACCCCAATTTTGCACATGGTTATCACACAGATTTCAAATACGCCTACGGTCTAAATTGATTCTGGGAAAGGCAAGCTGGGTTTGAGAAAAAAACTGCTTGGCGGAGATCTGCAATATGAGTGTTTTTTTTTCTTAAAGTTTAAATTTTTTTTTTTATCTACCTAGATTTTCTCTTAATTTCTTAATTTACTTTGTTAGTGAATAATGTGGTTTATCAGAAGGAAGAAGGCAGAGTTATGATTTTATCCGATCAAGAAAACATTTTATGAAGAAATCGTGTGACCATTTTTTTAAAGAAATTTATATAAAGATCTGTAAAGACTTTGTGAATGTTTCCAAAAGGCGAACTCTGGGAAGTTACTTGAATAGAGCATGAAAATATCCTTAATTAACCGTGGAAACCTTTTTAAACAAACTGAGAAAGTCTTTCTGATAGAAAATCAAAAGTTTTAATCGCGCAATAGGTTTTTTAAAAATGACAGCGAACGTCAGCTGAAAAGAACAGTCAATGAAAGTCTTGTAAAAGATGTAATGAGCTATTTTCCCGTGAAAACATTAAAACATTTTTTTTAAAGACCATATTGCAGAAAAATAAAATTGCAGTAAGCTTTCTTGCAATATAGTTATAGGAATGCTAATTACTTCTGCCAACGAAGTTGGAAAGAGGTTATTTTTCTTCTTCTTTGTCTGCATCTTTTCCCACTTTTATGTTGGGTCGATGTTTCTGACCAGCTTTCTCCATCTACCTCTGTCCCATACTTCATCACCGATTAATCCTTTTGATCGAAGGTCATCCTTGATACAGTCCATCCACCTTCGCTTTGGTCTCCCTCTCCTTCTCGTTCCCTTTACCTCCATTTCCATCACCCTCCTCCCAGAAAAGAAACTGGATGTGGCAGAGATGAGAATGTTGAGATGGATGTGTAGGGTGATAAGAAGAGATAAGATACGAAATGAGGTAATTAGGGATACCACAGGAGTTAGGAAACTATCATATAAGATCCAAGAAAGTAGACTGAGGTGGTATGGTCATGTTATGAGAAGAGATGAACAGTATATTGGAAAGAGATTATGTTTCTTTTTTAATGCTTTGTTGTAAGGAAATTTTGGACATGCTCTCTACTGTAGATAGACATGATTGAAATTTACTGTAGATGTATGTTACTTACCTACATAACGTACAACTAACTATATTTATATTTTTTGATATAAAATATCTTTCTTTAAATAATTTGTTTATGTGACGAAATTGTAAAATATACTGATATTTCCTCACACATAAAACATTATTTTTATGATTAGTTTACGCTAAAGATTCGAAGCAACCTCCTTTATTAATTTTATTACTTTAGTAATGGAAGTATTTGTCTGAATCTTTATAAATTACTTCAATGAACTTAATTACCCATAACACTGATGAAATCTTTCATTAAAGAATTTATTTATATGAGGAAATTCTCAAATATACTGAAATTTCCTCATACGTAAGACTTTATTTTAATGATTAGTAGAATCTAAAGATTAAAGGTAACTCTTTATTCTTCTTCTTATTATTATTATTAGTAGTAGTAGTAGTAGTAGTAGTAGTAGTAGTAGTAGTAGTAGTAGTAGTAGTAGTAAACTAGCTGATTTTTTATAATCTACTTCAACGAATGTACTTGTTATTAACTCACGACGTAACTCGAACCTCAATTATCCATAACATTGACGAAATCTGACCTGGGGTCATGGCCACTGTGTAGTTAGGATCTCCCGGTTCCCTCTCAATTCCCTTCTATTTATGGAGGGATTCCTATCCCTCTTTCCTTAATTCCCTCCCCAAAACTGTACCTACTTCCCCTCCAATTTCTCCCCTCACTCCTCCCTAAAACTGTACCCACTTCCCCTCTTATTTCTTCCCCCACTCCTCCCTAAGACTCTTTTTTCCCTCCAATTTCTCCCCCTCACTCCTCCCTAAAACTGTACCTATTTTCCCTCCTATTTCTCCCCTCACTCCTCCCCAAAACTGTACCTACTTCCCCTCCAATTTCTCCCCTCACTCCTCCCTAAAACTGTACCCATTTTCCCTCCAATTTCTCCCTTCACTCCTCCCCAAAACTCTACCTATTTTCCCTCCAATTTCTCCCTTCACTCCTCCCCAAAACTGTACCTATTTTCCCTCCTATTTCTTCCCTCACTCCTCCCCAAAAATGTACCCATTTCCCCTCCAATTTCTCCGCTACTTCTCCCCAAAACTGTAACCCCTTTTCCTTCAATTTCTCCCTTCATTCCTCCCCAAAACTATACCTATTTTCCCTCCCATTTCTCCCCTCACTTCCCCTCTTTCCCCCTGCAATTTCCCACCTACCCATTCCAACTCCTCGCCACCTTTATTAAAAGCCCTTTGTATGCATGGGGACGCTGGTTACGGTCCCTCGGTTATACTTCACCAAGTTTCAAATATTCATTCAGTCCCAGGTTGTCCTCGACACGTCCCATGTACTCTCCGTGGCAGATTTTATAGGTGGGAATTTCAAAGTATACGTATATAGGATTTTGGGGTTTATTTTGAGAATTAATTTTTGGAATGCGGATGGAATTCCACTTATGTGAAAAGAAATTTCATCCAGGTAAGAAAAATTCCCAGTTTATAGATTGTGATGTTTACCTCCGCCAACAAAATAATGTTTTAACCCGTTTTTTGTGTGTGTGTGTGTGTGTGTGTGTGTGTGTGTGTGTGTGTTTATCTCCCGTCACATTGAACAAAAAATAACCGTTTTGAATGCAATCTTTGGTTAAATTACTTATAAATTCCATTTCGGTTTTCATTTTCCAGAAGCAAAAAGCATTAAATTTGATAACAATTAGAACTTAGAAAATTTGACGGACCTTCAATGTAAACTGTAAATGACAATTGCCATCAAATGTTCGCTCGAGAGACAAGGCAAGTGACGATGCCTATACAAGAGAGAGAGAGAGAGAGAGAGAGAGAGAGAGAGAGAGAGAGAGAGAGAGAGAGAGAGAGAGAAGGGAAGGGGGAATCAAAAGAGGGTAGCAGTTGGAGAGAAGGAACATTAAGGGAGGGAGCATCTAGGTAAAGGGCGTTGGGGATGTTATGTTGGACAGGGGGATGAAGGGGAGGAAGGAACATAAAGGGGAAAAGGGGAGTACTTAGGATATGTAGATGGGGGGGGGATCTATGTTGGACAAGGTGATGAGAGAAGGGGGTTTGGGGGGCAAGTATGTAGCAGGGAGGGTGGAGAAGAAGAAGGAGTTGGACTTATTGTTACAAGGGAGATGGTAGGAGATAATGGTGTGGGGTGGGGGAGGATTCAGTAGAGGGGGGAGTGGAGAGGGGGGAGGAGGGGAGACATGTGTAAACAATAGCGTGCCTTTTTAGGAAGATTTCGTCATTCCTTTTTAAGGACTGAAGAGCCGTGAGAGACTTTTGTTTACGGGAAGAGGGACCAAAACTTTATTAAAGAGCCTAAGAGAATAAAAGGGAGTCTGCAAGACGGAGAGAGAGAGAGAGAGAGAGAGAGAGAGAGAGAGAGAGAGAGAGAGAGAGAGAGAGAGAGAGAGAGAAGCCTATCTAAGAGAGGTTAAACACCTAAATATTGCATTAAGTTGAGAGTGAGAGAGATAGAGAATTGACTAGGAAATAATTAGAATTACGTTATAAAGGATAAAAGGAAACTACAATGAGAGAGAGAGAGAGAGAGAGAGAGAGAGAGAGAGAGAGAGAGAGAGAGAGAGAGAGAGAGAGAGAGAGAGACCTAATATCCTCCAGAGGTTAAACACCTAAATATTGCATTAAGATGAGAGTGAGAGAGAGAGAGAATGGACTGTGAAATAATTAGAATTACGTTATAAAGGATAAAAGGAAACGACAATGTGGTCGTGTGTTTGTTTTTGTGTGTGAAAGAGATTATTTACTTTAGGATATTGTTGGTGTGTGAGAGAGAAAGAGTGAAATTAGATTTGTTTAGGAAATTGAGGGTGTGTTTGTGTGTGTGTTTGAGAGAGAGAGAGAGAGAGAGAGAGAGAGAGAGAGAGAGAGAGAGAGAGAGAGAGAGAGAGAGAGATTAATTTGATATCAAATTCCGCTTAAAATTCGAATGTTTATATTTAATATTTTCTAAATATAGCAATCCAGGCCGAAAGTTATGATATAGATATGTACTGACCTACCATAACAAAGTACAACGTAAATACAGGTATTTTGAATACTTCTATGGTCATAGAAACAAAGAAAGAGTTAATGGAAAAATGTATGGCACCATCCATTTAGTATGAGACACAACAAACGTTTTAATAATGCTTGAAAGTGAATGGAAAAAAGTATGATACCATCACTTTTGTAAGAGACACAACAAACGTTTTAAAAAATGTTTTAATAATGTCTGAAAGTGAATGGAAAAAAGTATGGTACCATCCTTTTAGTATGGGAAACAACAAATGTTAAAAAAAAAGTTTTAATAATGCCAGAAAGTGAATGGAAAAAATAGTATGGTACCATCCCTTTAGTATGAGAAACAGCAAACTTAAAAAAAAAACGGGTTTAATAATGCCTGAAAGTGAATGGAAAAAAGTATTGTACCATCCCTTAATATGAAAAACAAGCTTTTTTAAATAAAAGTTTATAATAATGCCTGAAAGTGAATGAACAAATTATGGTACCATCTCTTTAGTAATGAGGAAAAAAAAGGGTTTAATAATGGCTAAAAGTGCAATGAAAGAAGTATGGTACCATCCCTTTAGTATGAGAAACAACAAGCGTTTTAAAAAAAGTTTTAATAATGCCTAAAAGTGAATGGGGGAAAAAAGTATGGTACCATCCATTAAATATGAGAAACAGCAAAATAAATTTTTTTTTTTAATAATGCCTGAAAGTGAATGAAAAAAAAGTATGGTACCATCCCTTTAGTATGAAAAACTGCAAACGTTTAAAAAAAAGAAAGAAAAAAAAACATTGTTTTAATAATGCCTGAAAATGATTCTAGAGACTTAATCCTCCTGCTATTTAGTGAGAGATTAAGTGATATCCTCTTCCGTAATCCCCTTGAAATATCCCACTTACTGGATGCCTTTAATATTATTGTTACTTACATAGGGAAAAAAAAATTATAAACTTACCCCCTTCTGTATTCAATGTTAAGGACTTTATACTGGACTTTATACGATAGGGATTTGGCGAGATCTCTCCAAAGGGAAAATCCTACCAAAGTGGGGATTACTTGCTTGTAAATCCCCTTTGGAAGGGATTACTAGACTTTAAATCCCCTGCTCGTCCCCCTCCCCCTCCCATCCCCCTACTCTTGCCGGCCTGGATAAGGGTGTTATGCTTATACTTTTGTTCATGATGCTTGGAGAAAATGTATGCATAACTTTATGGGAATGTATTAACCCTCAATACATTGTTGATATACAAATTTATATATATATATATATATATATATATATATATATTATACATATATACAGTATATATATATATATATATATATATATATATATATATATATATATATATATATATATATATATATATATATATATAAATGAATAAATAAATATACATGCAACAACAAATGCAGCCATTTTATAGTCTTACTATAGCCTACAGTACAAAGGCCTAATACATGTCCTTATGTATGTCTGGGGTTTGGCCATAGTCTGATCGCGCACAGCAAACCGACCTAGTATGGGTGGCCCTGCCTAGTAAAGCTTCCCTGACCATGGCGATGCACAAACAACCCTTTCATCACGTTGAGGTATCCCCACTATATTATATATATATATATATATATATATATATATATATATATATATATATATATATATATATATATATATATATATATATATATATATATATATATATATATATATATTGCAATAAGTGTGTGTTAGTATCTGTGTATTTATGAGTAATCCTCAAATAGAATTTCGTACGAGATGTTTGCTATTCTCTATTCTTTTCATATATATTATTTATATCGTTGAGTAGAATTTTTATGGACTGTGCCGGTATATTGTCTGAATATATATATATATATATATATATATATATATATATATATATATATATATATATAAAGTTCTTTTCGGCCATGCTTATCTCACCCCGTTCTGGGGTAGGCGGGAGAGGGAGTAGTCATACCCTGGTGAGAGAGGGTTGCGTATACGTGTGTGCATATCTAAATATTTCGCCTTCATTCTTGGCGGATCGCGTACACTAGTTTAGTATAGGGAAAGAAATCTTTATAAACTTTAGAAACTTTGAATAGTGACTAAAAGGCCTAAATACCGTTCTTTTTTTTTTCCTTTTTAAAATTTTAATTTTTCTCTAAAAACACTCGATGAATATGCTAATCGTCTCGACGAAAAAAGCTGTTAGAAATATTTTATGGTTTTTCTTCCAAGAGAATTTGGTAATGCAAGATCATGTCTTCCCTTCTAATGGCAAGGATTATGGAATGTATGTGCATGTCTGTCTGTACAAACGGGAAATGCTGTTCTTAGGATTCGCTATCTTTTATATCAGGAATTTCATCT
>NC_090732.1:164255234-164257734 GCF_036898095.1 Palaemon carinicauda | reverse complement strand
CCAATCAGGGTTGCCAGGTTGGCCTTTTGTAGAAAAAAAAACTCCAAATCTGGCCTATTTGAAACCAAAAAACCTCCAAATTTGGTCTTTTTTTTAGCCAAAAATGTCCAAATCTGGCCTTTTTTAGCCAAAACCTCCAAATTTGGTCTTTTTTTCGTGCTAGATACCTAACTTTGGCCTTTTTTTTAAATTGGTTTGTCTTAAATACTATATTTTCGTCCTTTTTCTACTATTAGGTTGGCCTTTTAAAGCTGCAGTTGATCAGACGTTGGCCTTTTCTCATTTGGAAAACCTGGTAACCCTGTTTCCAATAGGTTACTACAGGCTTAAAGTATCTTTATAGGTGATACTGTATTGGATCATTAAAATACAAAGAAGTGAGTAAAATATGAGGTGTATTTTTAAACCTAAAGAGATAAATACAAAATTACCTGAATTGCACAATCAAAGGAATTCGCTCCTTTGCAACAATGATTGTTACGTCATGGGGAATTTACGTCTCCATTCGAGAGGGCCACATCGACCGAACCGAAATATGACTTTAGGATTCTTAAATCACAGGTGCTTCCGAGAGTGAGAGAGAGAGAGAGAGAGAGAGAGAGAGAGAGAGAGAGAGAGAGAGAGTTAAGGGAAGAAGGAGAAAGAGAGAGAGAGAGGAGAGAGAGAGAGAGAGAGAGAGAGAGAGAGAGAGAGAGAGTTAAGGAAGAAGGAAGATAGAGGGAAGGGAGAGAGAGGGAAGCGAGAAGGAAGTGAGAGAGAGAGAGAGAGAGAGAGAGAGAGAGAGAGTTTTCGACTTACGCAGCGCCGTTAATAACGTTGATATGTGCACCCATTAGCACAGTTATTGCCTCTCGCAAGTTCTTGTGATCTATAAAGAGAATATTAAAGTAGTTGAGTCTGTTGAGGAGATTTAAGCACTTTTTCTGGGGGGGGGGGAGAACATTTCTCTTTCCTCCTCTTTCATTTGAGCTTTTTAATCTCATTTTGAAGCTATTTTATCTTTGTCTTTGTAGTTTTTGTTCCTTTGCATTATTCGTTTTCTGGACCTTGGTATTGTTTCGTTCGGCTTATAAGAGCTGGTTAGGGGTTGTCTTTGTGTTTTGTTTTACTGTAAATTTATCATTCTTTCCTGTATCTTTATCATTTTTTACTGTATCTTTATTGTTTCATTTTTTTACTGTATCTTTATCATTCTTTCCTGTTTATCTTTATCATTGTTACCTGTATCTTTATCATTCTTTCCTGTATCTTTATCATTGTTTCCTGTATGTTTAATTTTTTTCCGGTATCTTTATCATTCTTTCCCTGTATCTTTATCATTCTTTCTGTATCTTTATCATTCTTTCTTTATCTTTATCATTCTTTCCTGTATATTTATATTCTTTACTGTATATTTATCATTCTTTCTGTTTCTTTACCATTTTTTACTGTATCTTTATCATTCTTTCTTGTGCCTCTATCATTCTTTACTGCATATTTATCATTTTCTTTACTGTATTCTTTATCATTCTTTACTGTTCATCTTTATCATTGTTACCTGTATCTTTATCATTCTTTGATGTATCTTTATCATTCTTTACTGTTCATCTTTATCATTGTTACCTGTATCTTTATCATTCTTTACGGTATCTTTATCATTCTTTACTGTTCATCTTTATCATTTTACCTGTATCTTTATCATTCTTTACTGTTATCTTTATCATTCTCTACTGTATCTTTATTCATTCTTTACTGTAGCTTTATCATTCTTTACTGTTCATCTTTATCATTCTTTCCTGTATCATTGTCATTCTTTACTCCTTTTATCATTCTTTGCTGTATTTATCATTCTTTCTTGTTTCTTTACCATTCTCTCCTGTATCTTTATCATTCTTTACTGTTTATCTTTATAATTCTTTACTGTTTATCTTTATCTTCTTTCCTGTATTTTTATCATTCTTTCTTGTTTCTTTACCATTCTCTCATATATCTTTATCATTCTTTACTGTTTATCTTTATCATTCTTTCCTGTATTTTTTATCATTCTTTCTTGTATCTTTATCATTATTTGTTGTATCTTTATAATTCTTTTTCTGTATCTTCATCATTCTTTCCTGTGTAAATTTATCATTCTTCCTGTATCTTTATCATTCTTTACTGTATCTTTATCATTCTTTATGAGATAACCACTTCAATACTTCTGCTCTTACGTATACATAAATAAAGTTTTTTTTTATAATATATATTTATATTTCCGTCGAAATTCTAATAAATGTAACTATGTTATTGACCGGCATTTTTCATTTTCGACATAATTCGACAAATAAATTTATGATAAACAATTGCTTTTGTTGATAGATTAAGCAAGATGTGAACTATAGTCAATTCTTTTTAGTGAGGCAGATTTGCACCGACTCGCAGGTGTGCCAATTTAGCTCGGAAAAGTTTCTTGGTCGCTGTTTGGTTGGGCAAGATAATTCTAACCAATCAGAGAGCAGGAAACTTTTCCGAGCTAAAAGGG
>NC_090732.1:164250234-164252734 GCF_036898095.1 Palaemon carinicauda | reverse complement strand
AGAGAGAGAGGAGAGAGAGAGAGAGAGAGAGTATACATGCAATTGGTTTTGACCATCTTCTGTAGTGTCATGCTGGAAGTTTCATAGGCTCCTAAATGGAGACAAAGAGTATCTCTCTCTCTCTCTCTCTCTCTCTCTCTCTCTCTCTCTCTCTCTCTCTCCTCTCTCTCTCTCTCTCTCTCTCTCTCTATCTCAGTAGGTGTGAGTCTATCCCATTCTCCTGTGATATCTTTCAGGGATTATTTTTTTTTCCTCTCTTTAGTGCTGATGAAAACTGATTCGTTCTGCATTACCAGAACTCTGGAGAATTCCCAGATTGCATTTTGAGGGATGCAGTTGATATGCATCGTTTTTCTCGCTCCCTTCGAGATGAGAGTTTAATGTACTTCATCTTACCGCCGAGGAGATGCAATCAGAGGCAGGTAGAGTAAGGGGTTCTCCGTGATGAATTATGTAACGAGAAAATGTATTCGTTTTATTTGTTCTTGTTGCAATGCATAAATTAGTGGACCCAAGAAGGGGGATCATTTTCGTATTGATAAATCTAGGCATGAATGTTAATTCTCTCTCTCTCTCTCTCTCTCTCTCTCTCCTCTCTCTCTCTCTCTCTCTCTCTCTCTCTCTCTCTCTCTCTCTCTCTTCTACGAGCTTGATAGAATTCTATGAATCATAATTTTCATAACTTTTTAAGCGAAATCATTGATCCTTTTTTACTCTTCCTTAAAGAAGCATTTAAGTATATTTTCTCATACATTCTTATACATTTTACTTTATCGATTCCCTGTATTCCATTTTTTAATTATTCTCCTTCCAGAACACTTAGTGAACAGTTTTAATTGATATTTCTTTAGCTTAGTTTCATATAGTTTTTGAGTTGAACGTATTTCGTCACAGAAGTTTAAAGCATCATTCCGATCGTTTTCACTATATTATTTTTATTTCTTTATTTTGCTGGATATGAGATCTACCTGTGTATGGTTCGAGTCCGGCTCAAGGTCGGTTCTTTCTTGTAGTGTCTGCAAGCTCACCTTCCTTGTGTGCTAAGGATGCAGGATTTGGAGTAACCTTCAGGTCTTCGTGCAGAGTCTTCTTTAGCCATTGCCTGGCTTTCCCTGGTCCTAGCTTGCATGGAGAGGGAGCTTCAACGCTGATCATTTGTATTTATGGTCAGTCTATAGGGGTTTGTCCTGCTAGCCAGCTACCGCATTGTCCTTGTCCCTTATTTGGAGAAACCTTAGAAGAATATATACAATCATTTAGATATTCATTTCTGGGCTCCCCAATTAAAGAAACGTAAATTAAGTTTAATATGATTTTTAAAGTTAGCCTAACGACAGCTTAGAATAATGATCAAATTATATATATATATATATATATATATATATATATATATATATATATATATATATATATATATATATTATATATAATATATATTGCATTATCCGCCATATTTTGAGAACACACTGATATCTCATTATTTCAATATTTTCTTCGTATCTCAAGAAAGTGCGAATCCTTCTCTGTAGACTTTTTACGTTAACTGCCCCCCCCCCCCCACCCCCCCTCATTACACTTAGCCGTCCCATTTCAAAATATCGTCAGCATGCACAAAAACGGGTTGCGTGTACCTTGTCTTCTAGCAATCGCTTTTGTAACTATTTCTTGTATTCTTTTTACACATTATCCCAGTTTTACACATTTGTGTAATGGCGGCAGTTGAAGTGTTGAAATAAATGTGAGTGTTTATTTATATATGTATGTATATATATATATATATATATATATATATATATATATATATATATATATATATACACATATGAAATGACCCAACTCCAGACATGAATAAGGTCGTATCTAAGGTCTTTGTTCCTCAGTGGACTAGAAACATCTGCATTTGTTGTTGTTGGTGTTATATATATATATATATATATATATACACATATATATATATATATATATAAATATACATATATTATAAGTATGGCAAATACCAGGAGAGAGAGAGAGAGAGAGAGAGAGGAGAGAGAGAGAGAGAGAGAGAGAGAGAGAGAGAGAGAGAGAGGAGAGAGAGGAGCAGTAGCTCTACATCTGTTGCATGCATGAAGTGATTCTCCTTTGCGTGAAAATGATTGTTTAAATCACCGCTAAGAGGTATAGTGGTTTTGGGGTAGGGGATGGTCCTGGAGTGTGGTGGCCCTAGGAAAGGGGGGGAGGGGTGAATATTAGATGGAAAGGGGGCTGACAGGGGAAAAGAAGTGTTGAGGTTGTTAAATGCTGGGAATAATAGCAGCTAGGATTAATGGTGGTTGTGTTTGTGTGTGTTTGTATTAATTTTTCTTTATGTTTTTTATGTGATTATGTTTGTATGGATGTCTTATCTCAAAGAAAAATAACTATGCCTATGCAAATTTCTATGCGAATTTTTTATTTGCATAATTATTGCAATAAAGGAACATACGTTCTTTTCGTATAGTGCCAAAAAGGAATATGCGTT
>NC_090732.1:164236715-164244215 GCF_036898095.1 Palaemon carinicauda | reverse complement strand
CCATCTCTTCTATCCTTCTATCCTTTCTATCAACTACTTCTCTATAACTATCCAAAATCTATCCTCCACCTCTTCTATCCTTTCTATCAGCTACTTATTCTCTATTTCTCAAACTATTAAGTTCAAAGTCTTCTATCCGTCAAAATATCTACCTATCCTACCCATATCTATCCCTACTGTGTCAGCAAACTGCCATTCCTTTCTATCCAGTAATGAAATGACCCTTTATCAATCTATCCTCCAAATTAGGGTCTATTCTCTATCCATTTACCTATCCTATTCCCTATCCTCTCCTATCCCTAAACGTCTTTTGAGAAAACCTTTCTTCCAATATTTTTTTTAAGTCACTGCTAACACGCTAGCACCCAGGGGATAATTCTCCCCCTCTCCCCACCCACAGGGGGGAATTCTCCCCCCTCAATAACCCCCCCTCCCACAGGGGACACTCTCCCACCCCCTTCTCCATACCCCCAGGGTACGACCCCCTCCCCTCCCCTGGAAATAAACTATGTTTTTTTTTTCTCCCTCGCAAATATCGAGCGACTAAGCACAACTCCTTCCCTCTTTAGGCCTTCCTAGCGTATGCATGGCGCATCGCTCTTGTGGGCGTGGGAGTGGACGTAGTAGTCGTCGTGGAGTGGGAGTATAGTGGGCATGCCCATGGAGTGGGCGTACGAGTGGGCATGAGAGTGGGAGTGGGTGTGGATTGGGCGTGGAGTAGGCGTGGGCATGGCCGCGGTAGTAAGCGTGGGAGTGGGCGTGAGTGGAGTGAGCGTGGGCGTGGAGTGACAATGGAGTGAGCGTGGGCGTGGAGTGAGAGTGTGGGTGTGGAGTGGGCGTGAGAGTGGAGTGAGCATGGGCGTGGAGTGAGAGTGGAGTGGCCGTGGAGTAAGAGTGGAGTGAGTGTGGGCGTGGAGTGAGAGTGGAGTGAGTGTGGATGTGGAGAGGGCGTGGGATTGGGCGTGGGTGTGAGTGGGAGCGAAATGGGCGTGGGAGTGGAGTGGGTGTGGGAGAGGGCATAGAGTGGAGTGAGTGGGCGTGGGCATGGAGTGGGAGTGGGCATGGGAGTGGAGTGGGCGTGGGGTGGGAGTGAAGTGGGCGTGGGAGTGGGCGTGTATTTGAAACCGTTGGAGCCCTTGGGGTTATAGCATCCTGCTTTTCCAACTAGGGTTGTAGCTTAGATAATAATAATAATAATAATAATAATAATAATAATAATAATAATAATAATAATAATACAGTGTGACATTACAGAAACCTAACACAGTCAAAACTACAGTAAATCCTGTAAAGATACGACAATGGTACAGTAATAGAACAAAAATTATAACAATTTCCCTTCTATTTTCATCCTAAAATAAAAAAAAAAAACACTTCCTGTACTTTTCGTAACAATTAATAAAGAATTATGTATTGTATATATTTTCACTCAGGATTTTAACCTCTCGCCCAAAATACCCAACGCTGCAAGATGGCAACAGCGGTCAGTTTCCAAATAGTCGGTGTTGCCCATTTATGGTCAAGGGCCACAGACACTTTTAATAGCCCCTTATTACATGCAAACGCCTCCCTGTCTTCGTCCGGTACCTTCCTGGACATGCTGGAGTGCGATGCTTACATATCTAGGGATGAGCTGGAATTCTGGATTAAGATAGGATGATAAACTGGAATTTTGGATTAAGATAGGATGATAAACTGGAATTCTGGATTAAGATAGGACGATAAACTAGAATTCCGGATTAAGATATGTTGATGAATTGGAATTCTGGATTAAGATACGTTGATAAACTGGAATTCTGGATTAAGATGTGTTGATAAACTGGAATTCTGGATTAAGATAGGACGATAAACTGGAATTCTGGAGTGAGATAGGATGATAAACTGGAATTCTGGATTAAGATATGTTGATAAACTGTAATTCTGGATTAAGATATGTTGATAAACTGGAATTCTGGATTAAGATAGGATGATAAACTGGAATTTTGGATTAAGATAGGATGATAAACTGGAATTCTGGATTAAGATAGGACGATAAACTAGAATTCCGGATTAAGATATGTTGATGAATTGGAATTCTGGATTGAGATAGGATGATAAACTGTAATTCTGGATTAAGATATGTTGATAAACTGGAATTCTGGATTAAGATATGTTGATAAACTGTAATTGTGGATTAAGATATGTTGATAAACTGGAATTCTGGATTAAGATATGTTGATAAACTGTAATTCTGAATTAAGATATGTTGATAAACTGGAATTCTGGATTAAGATATGTTGATAAACTGGAATTCTGGATTAAGATAGGATGATAAACAGGAATTCTGGATTAAGATAGGGTGATAAACTGGAATTCTGAATTAAGATATGTTGATAAACTGGAATTCTGGATTAAGATATGTTGATAAACTGGAATTCTGGATTAAGATAGGATGATAAACTGGAATTTTGGATTAAGATAGGATGATAAACTGGAATTCTGGATTAAGATAGGACGATAAACTAGAATTCCGGATTAAGATATGTTGATGAATTGGAATTCTGGATTAAGATACGTTGATAAACTGGAATTCTGGATTAAGATGTGTTGATAAACTGGAATTCTTGATTAAGATAGGACGATAAACTGGAATTCTGGATTGAGATAGGATGATAAACTGGAATTCTGAATTAAGATATGTTGATAAACTGTAATTCTGGATTAAGATATGTTGATAAACTGGAATTCTGGATTAAGATAGGATGATAAACTGGAATTTTGGATTAAGATAGGATGATAAACTGGAATTCTGGATTAAGATAGGACGATAAACTAGAATTCCGGATTAAGATATGTTGATGAATTGGAATTCTGGATTGAGATAGGATGATAAACTGTAATTCTGGATTAAGATATGTTGATAAACTGGAATTCTGGATTAAGATATGTTGATAAACTGTTATTGTGGATTAAGATATGTTGATAAACTGGAATTCTGGATTAAGATATGTTGATAAACTGTAATTCTGAATTAAGATATGTTGATAAACTGGAATTCTGGATTAAGATATGTTGATAAACTGGAATTCTGGATTAAGATAGGATGATAAACAGGAATTCTGGATTAAGATAGGGTGATAAACTGGAATTCTGAATTAAGATATGTTGATAAACTGGAATTCTGGATTAAGATATGTTGATAAACTGGAATTCTGGATTAAGATAGGATGATAAACTGGAATTTTGGATTAAGATAGGATGATAAACTGGAATTCTGGATTAAGATAGAACGATAAACTAGAATTCCGGATTAAGATATGTTGATGAATTGGAATTCTGGATTAAGATACGTTGATAAACTGGAATTCTGGATTAATATGTGTTGATAAACTGGAATTCTTGATTAAGATAGGACGATAAACTGGAATTCTGGATTGAGATAGGATGATAAACTGGAATTCTGGATTAAGATATGTTGATAAACTGTAATTCTGGATTAAGATATGTTGATAAACTGGAATTCTGGATTAAGATAGGATGATAAACTGGAATTTTGGATTAAGATAGGATGATAAACTGGAATTCTGGATTAAGATAGGACGATAAACTAGAATTCCGGATTAAGATATGTTGATGAATTGGAATTCTGGATTGAGATAGGATGATAAACTGGAATTCTGGATTAAGATATGTTGATAAACTGGAATTCTGGATTAAGATAGGATGATAAACTGGAATTTTGGATTAAGATAGGATGATAAACTGGAATTCTGGATTAAGATAGGACGATAAACTAGAATTCCGGATTAAGATATGTTGATGAATTGGAATTCTGGATTAAGATACGTTGATAAACTGGAATTCTGGATTAAGATGTGTTGATAAACTGGAATTCTTGATTAAGATAGGACGATAAACTGGAATTCTGGATTGAGATAGGATGATAAACTGGAATTCTGGATTAAGATATGTTGATAAACTGTAATTCTGGATTAAGATATGTTGATAAACTGGAATTCTGGATTAAGATAGGATGATAAACTGGAATTTTGGATTAAGATAGGATGATAAACTGGAATTCTGGATTAAGATAGGACGATAAACTAGAATTCCGGATTAAGATATGTTGATGAATTGGAATTCTGGATTGAGATAGGATGATAAACTGTAATTCTGGATTAAGATATGTTGATAAACTGGAATTCTGGATTAAGATATGTTGATAAACTGTAATTGTGGATTAAGATATGTTGATAAACTGGAATTCTGGATTAAGATATGTTGATAAACTGTAATTCTGAATTAAGATATGTTGATAAACTGGAATTCTGGATTAAGATATGTTGATAAACTGGAATTCTGGATTAAGATAGGATGATAAACAGGAATTCTGGATTAAGATAGGACGATAAACTGGAATTCTGGATTTAAATATGTTGATAAACTGGAATTCTGGATTAAGATATGTTGATAAACTGTAATTCTGGATTAAGATATGTTGATAAACTGGAATTCTGGATTAAGATATGTTGATAAAATGGAATTCTGGATTAAGATAGGATGATAAACAGGAATTCTGGATTAAGATAGGGTGATAAACTGGAATTCTGGATTTAGATATGTTGATAAACTGGAATTCTGGATTAAGATAGGATGATAAACTGGAATTCTGGATTAAGATAGGATGATAAACTGGAATTCTGGATTAAGATAGGATGATAAACAGGAATTCTGGATTTACGATATGTTGATAAAATGGAATTCTGGATCAAGATAGGGTGATAAACTTGAATTCTGATTAAGATAGGATGATAAACAAGAATTCTGGAATAAGATAGGATGATAAACTGGAATTCTGAATTAAGATAGGATGATAAACTGGAATTCTGGATTTAAGAAATGTTGATAAACTGGAATTCTGGATCAAGATATGTTGATAAACTGGAATTCTTGATTAAGATAGTTTGATAAATTCAAATTCTGGATCAATATATGTTGATAAACTGGAATTCTTGATTAAGATATGTTGATAAACTGAAATTCTGGATTAAGATAGGATGGTAAACTAGAATCCTGGATTAAGATGGGAAGATAAACTGGAATTCTGGATTAAGATGGGAAGATAAACTGGAATTCTGGATTAAGATGGGATGATAAACTGGAATTCTGGATTAAGATAGGATGATAAACTGGAATTCTGGATTGAGATATGTTGATAAATTGGAATTCTGGATTAAGATAGGATGATAAACTGGAATTCTGGATTAAGATATGATGATAAATTGGAATTCTGGATTAAGATAGGATGATAAACTGGAATTCTGGATTAAGATAGGATGATAAACTGGAATTCTGGATTAAGATAGGATGATAAACTGGAATTCTGGATTAAGATATGTTGATAAACTGGAATTCTAGATTAAGATATGATGATAAACTAGAATCCTGGATTAAGATATGTTGTAAAACTGGAATTCTGGATTATGATAGGATGATAAACTGGAATTCTGGATTAAGATATGATGATAAATTGGAATTCTGGATTAAGATAGGATGATAAACTGGAATTCTGGATTAAGATAGGATGATAAACTGGAATTCTAGATTAAGATAGGATGATAAAATGGAATTCTGGATTAAGATATGTTGTAAAACTGGAATTCTGAAATAAGATAGGACGATAAACTAGAATCCTGGATTAAGATATGTTGTAAAACTGGAATTCTGAAATAAGATAGGACGATAAATTGGAATTCGGGAATAAGATAGGACGATAAATTGGAATTCTGAAATAAGATAGGACGATAAATTGGAATTCTGAAATAAGATAGGACGATAAATTGGAATTCTGGAATAAGATATGTTGGTAAATTGGAATTCTGGAATAAGATATGTTGGTAAATTGGAATTCTGGAATAAGATATGTTGGTAAATTGGAATTCTGGAATAAGATATATTGGTAAATTGGAATTCTGGAATAAGATATGTTGGTAAATTGGAATTCGGGAATAAGATATGTTGGTAAATTGGAATTCGGGAATAAGATATGTTGGTAAATTGGAATTCGGGAATAAGATATGTTGGTAAATTGGAATTCGGGAATAAGATATGTTGGTAAATTGGAATTCGGGAATAAGATATGTTGGTAAATTGGAATTCGGGAATAAGATATGTTGGTAAATTGGAATTCGGGAATAAGATATGTTGGTAAATTGGAATTCTGGAATATGATATGTTAAGAAACTCGAATTATTATTATTATTGAGAGAGAGAGAGAGAGAGAGAGAGAGAGAGAGAGAGAGAGAGAGAGAGAGAGATAACTTGTCATTTAGGTCCACCCCAACCTACACATGACAATCCAATAATTCGACATTGACATTAAGGAGCGAGTACGCGCGCGCGCATGCCCACCTGGGTCATTATACCCAGGATGAATGGGTATGCCCCGCCCTCACTCTAAAGAGACAGCACCCATCATTGAACTCCATGCGGTGTACTGTACGCACTACCTTTTAGACTACTATAGCTCCAATTTTCCCAACTATGCTTTCGTATTGATTGGCCTCCAGCCACCAACGCCTGGGCATGAAGGATTATTTCAAGGACTAGATATAGGATGGGGTATCCTAGGGGCTTCTTTGGGGGTATGGGGGCATGGGCACGTGAAGAGGGAGGGTATTGATGACCTTATAAGGGTATCCCATGGGTGTATCCCCTTTATCTTGACATATTGAAGAATGTATCGTGGATACAAGCGATGGAGAAAAAATTCATTAAGGTTGTACTCTGGGACATCATCATCTCTCTCTCTCTCTCTCTCTCTCTCTCTCTCTCTCTCTCTCTCGTAATAGTTTAAGATATGGCAAACATTTTTCCTAATGTTCCAACAAAATCAGGAATTCTCTCTCTCTCTCTCTCTCTCTCTCTCTCTCTCTCTGTATCTTCAATATTACCTTAAAATTAAATGAAAAGGACTGTAGCAAATTTTTCTCTCTCTCTCTCTCTCTCTCTCTCTCTCTCTCTCTCTCTGTTTCTTCAATATTACCTTAAAATTAAATGAAAAGGGCTGTAGCAAATCTCTCTCTCTCTCTCTCTCTCTCTCTCTCTCTCTCTCTCTCAGTTGCTCCCTAAACCAGACGAATTACCCAAACGTTTCCAGCTGATCTGATGACGTCACAACTCAACCCACATACGAAGAAACGTTCTCAGAGGTATCTAGCGAAGAGGGGGGCTTCCCCCCCCCCTCCCGCCCCCGGCCCTTCTGTGCCTGTGCGTAGGAATGTATACGCGTCCTCTGGGTGACTTTTCCTCCCACCTTACGAGAGAGGGAAGGGCGCGCAGGCGCTGGATGACACCGTGGCCCCAGGAGAGAGAGCCTTCCCTTACCTTGCCTTATTGCCTTATTCTATGTTTGGGTTCCCCCAGGTCCCTCAGTGTGAGGCACCTCGTATATCCACCAGAGAGTTGCTAATGCATCTTCCGGTGTATTTTGCATCTTCCAGTCTTGGATGGTCTGGGATG
>NC_090732.1:164191980-164221215 GCF_036898095.1 Palaemon carinicauda | reverse complement strand
ACTTTATCCTATAATGTAGGCATGTACCACTACATAGAAGGATATTTCCTCCTCAAAACAAAGTTCCTTTTTCTGTCCATCTTTCATAGTCCAAATCCTTGATCGTTCCAACTGAGACAGTACTTTATCCTATAATGTAGGCATGTACCACTACATCGAAGGATATTTCCTCCTCAAAACAAAGTTCCTTTTTCTGTCCATCTTCCATAGTCCAAATCCTTGATCGTTCCAACTGAGACAGTACTTTATCCTATAATGTAGGCATGTACCACTACATCGAAGGATATTTCCTCCCTCAAAACAAAGTTCCTTTTTCTGTCCATCTTCCATAGTCCAAATCCTTGATCGTTCCAACTGAGACAGTACATTATCATATAATGAAGACATGTACCACTACATCAAAGGATATTTCCCCCTCAAAACAAAGTTCCTTTTTTCTGTCCATCTTCCATAGTCCAAATCCTTGATCGTTCCAACTGAGACAGTACTTTATCCTATAATGTAGGCATGTACCACTACATCAAAGGATATTTCCTCCTCAAAACAAAGTTCCTTTATCTGTCCATCTTCCATAGTCCAAATCCTTGATCGTTCCAACTGAGACAGTACTTTATCCTATAATGTAGGCATGTACCACTACATCAAAGGATATTTCCCCCTCAAAACAAAGTTCCTTTTTCTGTCCATCTTCCATAGTCCAAATCCTTGATCGTTCCAACTGAGACAGTACTTTATCCTATAATGTAGGCATGTACCACTACATCAAAGGATATTTCCTCCTCAAAACAAAGTTCCTTTTTCTGTCCATCGTCCATATTCTAAATCCTTGATCGTTCCAACTGAGACAGTACTTTATCCTATAATGTAGGCATGTACCACTACATAGAAGGGATATTTCCTCCTCAAAACAAAGTTCCTTTTTTCTGTCCATCTTCCATAGTCCAAATCCTTGATCGTTCCAACTGAGACAGTACTTTATCCTAAAATGTAGGCATGTACCACTACATCGAAGGATATTTCCTCCTCAAAACAAAGTTCCTTTTTCTGTCCCATCTTCCATAGTCCAAATCCTTGATCGTTCCAACTGAGACAGTACTTTATCCTATAATGTAGGCATGTACCACTACATCAAAGGATATTTCCTCCTCAAAACAAAGTTCCTTTTTCTGTCCATCTTCCATAGTCCAAATCCTTGATCGTTCCAACTGAGACAGTACTTTATCCTATAATGTAGGCATGTACCACTACATCAAAGGATATTTCCTCCTCAAAAACAAAGTTCCTTTTTCTGTCCATCGTCCATATTCTAAATCCTTGATCGTTCCAACTGAGACAGTTACTTTATCCTATAATGTAGGCATGTACCACTACATAGAAGGATATTTCCTCCTCAAAACAAAGTTTCCTTTTTCTGTCCATCTTCCATAGTCCAAATCCTTGATCGTTCCAACTGAGACAGTACTTTATCCTAAAATGTAGGCATGTACCACTACATCGAAGGATATTTCCTCCTCAAAACAAGAGTTCCTTTTTCTGTCCATCTTCCATAGTCCAAATCCTTGATCGTTCCAACTGAGACAGTACTTTATCCTTATAATGTAGGCATGTACCACTACATCAAAGGATATTTCCTCCTCAAAACAAAGTTCCTTTTTCTGTCCATCTTCCATAGTCCAAATCCTTGATCGTTCCAACTGAGACAGTACTTTATCATATATGTAGACATGTACCACTACATCAAAGGATATTTCCCCCTCAAAACAAAGTTCCTTTTTCTGTCCATCTTCCATAGTCCAAGTACTTGATCGTTTCAACTGAGACAGTTACTTTATCCTATAATGTAGGCATGTACCACTACATCAAAGGATATTTCCTCCTCAAACAAAGTTCCTTTTTCTGTCCATCTTCCATAGTCCCAAGTACTTGATCGTTCCAACTGAGACAGTACTTTATCCTATAATGTAGGCATGTACCACTACATCAAAGGATATTTCCTCCTCAAAACAAAGTTCCTTTTTCTGTCCATCTTCCATAGTCCAAATCCTTGATCGTTCCAACTGAGACAGTACTTTATCCTATAATGTAGGCATGTACCACTACATCAAAGGATATTTCCTCCTCAAAAGAAAGTTCCTTTTTCTGTCCATCTTCCATAGTCCAAGTACTTGATCGTTCCAACTGAGACAGTACTTTATCCTATAATGTAGGCATGTACCACTACATCAAAGGATATTTCCTCCTCAAAACAAAGTTCCTTTTTCTGTCCATCTTCCATAGTCCAAATCCTTGATCGTTCCAACTGAGACAGTACTTTATCCTATAATGTAGGCATGTACCACTACATCAAAGGATATTTCCTCCTCAAAAGAAAGTTCCTTCTTCTGTCCATCTTCCATAGTCCAAATCCTTGATCGTTCCAACTGAGACAGTACTTTATCCTATAATGTAGGCATGTACCACTACATCAAAGGATATTTCCCCCTCAAAACAAAGTTCCTTTTTCTGCCCATCTTCCATAGTCCAAATCCTTGATCGTTCCAACTGAGACAGTACTTTATCCTATAATGTAGGCATGTACCACTACATCAAAGGATATTTCCTCCTCAAAACAAAGTTCCTTTTTCTGTCCATCGTCCATAGTCTAAATCCTTGATCGTTCCAACTGAGACAGTACTTTATCCTATAATGTAGGCATGTACCACTACATCAAAGGATATTTCCTCCTCAAAACAAAGTTCCTTTTTCTGTCCATCTTTCATAGTCCAAATCCTTGATCGTTCCAACTGAGACAGTACTTTATCCTATAATGTAGGCATGTACCACTACATCGAAGGATATTTCCTCCTCAAAACAAAGTTCCTTTTTCTGTCCATCTTCCATAGTCCAAATCCTTGATCGTTCCAACTGAGACAGTACTTTATCCTATAATGTAGGCATGTACCACTACATCGAAGGATATTTCCTCCTCAAAACAAAGTTCCTTTTTCTGTCCATCTTCCATAGTCCAAATCCTTGATCGTTCCAACTGAGACAGTACATTATCATATAATGAAGACATGTACCACTACATCAAAGGATATTTCCCCCTCAAAACAAAGTTCCTTTTTCTGTCCATCTTCCATAGTCCAAATCCTTGATCGTTCCAACTGAGACAGTACTTTATCCTATAATGTAGGCATGTACCACTACATCAAAGGATATTTCCTCCTCAAAACAAAGTTCCTTTATCTGTCCATCTTCCATAGTCCAAATCCTTGATCGTTCCAACTGAGACAGTACTTTATCCTATAATGTAGGCATGTACCACTACATCAAAGGATATTTCCCCCTCAAAACAAAGTTCCTTTTTCTGTCCATCTTCCATAGTCCAAATCCTTGATCGTTCCAACTGAGACAGTACTTTATCCTATAATGTAGGCATGTACCACTACATCAAAGGATATTTCCTCCTCAAAACAAAGTTCCTTTTTCTGTCCATCTTCCATAGTCCAAATCCTTGATCGTTCCAACTGAGACAGTACTTTATCCTATAATGTAGGCATGTACCACTACATCAAAGGATATTTCCTCCTCAAAAGAAAGTTCCTTTTTCTGTCCATCTTCCATAGTCCAAATCCTTGATTGTTCCAACTGAGACAGTACTTTATCCTATAATGTAGGCATGTACCACTACATCAAAGGATATTTCCTCCTCAAAACAAAGTTCCTTTTTCTGTCCATCTTCCATAATCTAAATACTTGATCGTTCCAACTGAGACAGTACTTTATCCTATAATGTAGGCATGTACCACTACATCGAAGGATATTTCCTCCTCAAAACAAAGTTCCTTTTTCTGTCCATCTTCCATAGTCCAAATCCTTGATTGTTCCAACTGAGACAGTACTTTATCCTATAATGTAGGCATGTACCACTACATCAAAGGATATTTCCTCCTCAAAACAAAGTTCCTTTTTCTGTCCATCGTCCATATTCTAAATCCTTGATCGTTCCAACTGAGACAGTACTTTATCCTATAATGTAGGCATGTACCACTACATCAAAGGATATTTCCTCCTCAAAACAAAGTTCCTTTTTCTGTCCATCGTCCATATTCTAAATCCTTGATCGTTCCAACTGAGACAGTACTTTATCCTATAATGTAGGCATGTACCACTACATAGAAGGATATTTCCTCCTCAAAACAAAGTTCCTTTTTCTGTCCATCTTCCATAGTCCAAATCCTTGATCGTTCCAACTGAGACAGTACTTTATCCTAAAATGTAGGCATGTACCACTACATCGAAGGATATTTCCTCCTCAAAACAAAGTTCCTTTTTCTGTCCATCTTCCATAGTCCAAATCCTTGATCGTTCCAACTGAGACAGTACTTTATCCTATAATGTAGGCATGTACCACTACATCAAAGGATATTTCCTCCTCAAAACAAAGTTCCTTTTTCTGTCCATCTTCCATAGTCCAAATCCTTGATCGTTCCAACTGAGACAGTACTTTATCATATAATGTAGACATGTACCACTACATCAAAGGATATTTCCCCCTCAAAACAAAGTTCCTTTTTCTGTCCATCTTCCATAGTCCAAGTACTTGATCGTTTCAACTGAGACAGTACTTTATCCTATAATGTAGGCATGTACCACTACATCAAAGGATATTTCCTCCTCAAAACAAAGTTCCTTTTTCTGTCCATCTTCCATAGTCCAAGTACTTGATCGTTCAAACTGAGACAGTACTTTATCCTATAATGTAGGCATGTACCACTACATCAAAGGATATTTCCTCCTCAAAACAAAGTTCCTTTTTCTGTCCATCTTCCATAGTCCAAATCCTTGATCGTTCCAACTGAGACAGTACTTTATCCTATAATGTAGGCATGTACCACTACATCAAAGGATATTTCCTCCTCAAAAGAAAGTTCCTTTTTCTGTCCATCTTCCATAGTCCAAGTACTTGATCGTTCCAACTGAGACAGTACTTTATCCTATAATGTAGGCATGTACCACTACATCTAAGGATATTTCCTCCTCAAAAGAAAGTTCCTTTTTCTGTCCATCTTCCATAGTCCAAATCCTTGATCGTTCCAACTGAGACAGTACTTTATCCTATAATGTAGGCATGTACCACTACATCAAAGGATATTTCCTCCTCAAAACAAAGTTCCTTTTTCTGTCCATCTTCCATAGTCCAAGTACTTGATCGTTTCAACTGAGACAGTACTTTATCCTATAATGTAGGCATGTACCACTACATCAAAGGATATTTCCTCCTCAAAAGAAAGTTCCTTTTTCTGTCCATCTTCCATAGTCCAAATACTTGATCGTTCCAACTGAGACAGTACTTTATCCTATAATGTAGGCATGTACCACTACATCAAAGGATATTTCCTCCTCAAAACAAAGTTCCTTTTTCTGTCCATCTTCCATAGTCCAAATACTTGATCGTTCCAACTGAGACAGTACTTTATCCTATAATGTAGGCATGTACCACTACATCAAAGGATATTTCCTCCTCAAAACAAAGTTCCTTTTTCTGTCCATCTTCCATAGTCCAAATACTTGATCGTTCCAACTGAGACAGTACTTTATCCTATAATGTAGGCATGTACCACTACATCAAAGGATATTTCCTCCTCAAAACAAAGTTCCTTTTTCTGTCCATCTTCCATAGTCCAAATCCTTGATCGTTCCAACTGAGGCAGTACTTTATCCTATCATGTAGGCATGTACCACTACATCAAAGGATATTTCCTCCTCAAAACAAAGTTCCTTTTTCTGTCCATCTTCCATAGTCCAAATACTTGATCGTTCCAACTGAGGCAGTACTTTATCCTATAATGTAGGCATGTACCACTACATCAAAGGATATTTTGTCCTCAAAACAAAATTCCTTTTTCTGTCCATCTTCCATAGTCCAAATCCTTGATCGTTCCAACTGAGACAGTACTTTATCCTATAATGTAGGCATGTACCACTACATCAAAGGATATTTCCTCCTCAAAAGAAAGTTCCTTTTTCTGTCCATCTTCCATAGTCCAAATCCTTGATCGTTCCAACCGAGACAGTACTTTATCCTATAATGTAGGCATGTACCACTACATCAAAGGATATTTCCTCCTTAAAAGAAAGTTCCTTTTTTTGTCCATCTTCCGTAGTCCAAATCCTTGATCGTTCCAACTGAGACAGTACTTTATCCTATAATGTAGGCATGTACCACTACATCAAAGGATATTTCCTCCTCAAAACAAAGTTCCTTTTTCTGTCCATCTTCCATAGTCCAAATCCTTGATCGTTCCAACTGAGACAGTACTTTATCCTATAATATAGGCAAGTACCACTACATCAAAGGATATTTCCTCCTCAAAACAAAGTTCCTTTTTCTGTCCATCTTCCATAGTCCAAATCCTTGATCGTTCCAACTGAGACAGTACTTTTTCCTATAATGTAGGCATGTACCACTACATCAAAGGATATTTCCTCCTCAAAAGAAAGTTCCTTTTTCTTTCCATCTTCCATAGTCCAAATCCTTGATCGTTCCAACTGAGACAGTACTTTATCCTATAATGTAGGCATGTACCACTACATCAAAGGATATTTCCTCCTCAAAACAAAGTTCCTTTTTCTGTCCATCTTCCATAGTCCAAGTACCTGATCGTTTCAACTGAGACAGTACTTTATCCTATAATGTAGGCATGTACCACTACATCAAAGGATATTTCCTCCTCAAAACAAAGTTCCTTTTTCTGTCCATCTTCCATAGTCCAAATACTTGATCGTTCCAACTGAGACAGTACTTTATCCTATAATGTTGGCATGTACCACTACATCAAAGGATATTTCCTCCTCAAAAGAAAGTTCCTTTTTCTGTCCATCTTCCATAGTCCAAATCCTTGATCGTTCCAACTGAGACAGTACTTTATCCTATAATGTAGGCATGTACCACTACATCAAAGGATATTTCCTCCTCAAAAGAAAGTTCCTTTTTCTGTCCATCTTCCATAGTCTAAATCCTTGATCGTTCCAACTGAGGCAGTACTTTATCCTATCATGTAGGCATGTACCACTACATCAAAGGATATTTCCTCCTCAAAACAAAGTTCCTTTTTCTGTCCATCTTCCATAGTCCAAATACTTGATCGTTCCAACTGAGGCAGTACTTTATCCTATAATGTAGGCATGTACCACTACATCAAAGGATATTTTGTCCTCAAAACAAAATTCCTTTTTCTGTCCATCTTCCATAGTCCAAATCCTTGATCGTTCCAACTGAGACAGTACTTTATCCTATAATGTAGGCATGTACCACTACATCAAAGGATATTTCCTCCTCAAAAGAAAGTTCCTTTTTCTGTCCATCTTCCATAGTCCAAATCCTTGATCGTTCCAACTGAGACAGTACTTTATCCTATAATGTAGGCATGTACCACTACATCAAAGGATATTTCCTCCTCAAAAGAAAGTTCCTTTTTCTGTCCATCTTCCATAGTCCAAATCCTTGATCGTTCCAACCGAGACAGTACTTTATCCTATAATGTAGGCATGTACCACTACATCAAAGGATATTTCCTCCTTAAAAGAAAGTTCCTTTTTTTGTCCATCTTCCGTAGTCCAAATCCTTGATCGTTCCAACTGAGACAGTACTTTATCCTATAATGTAGGCATGTACCACTACATCAAAGGATATTTCCTCCTCAAAACAATGTTCCTTTTTCTGTCCATCTTCCATAGTCCAAATCCTTGATCGTTCCAACTGAGATAGTACTTTATCCTATAATATAGGCAAGTACCACTACATCAAAGGATATTTCCTCCTCAAAACAAAGTTCCTTTTTCTGTCCATCTTCCATAGTCCAAATCCTTGATCGTTCCAACTGAGACAGTACTTTTTCCTATAATGTAGGCATGTACCACTACATCAAAGGATATTTCCTCCTCAAAAGAAAGTTCCTTTTTCTGTCCATCTTCCATAGTCCAAATCCTTGATCGTTCCAACTGAGACAGTACTTTATCCTATAATGTAGGCATGTACCACTACATCAAAGGATATTTCCTCCTCAAAACAAAGTTCCTTTTTCTGTCCATCTTCCATAGTCCAAGTACCTGATCGTTTCAACTGAGACAGTACTTTATCCTATAATGTAGGCATGTACCACTACATCAAAGGATATTTCCTCCTCAAAACAAAGTTCCTTTTTCTGTCCATCTTCCATAGTCCAAATACTTGATCGTTCCAACTGAGACAGTACTTTATTCTATAATGTTGGCATGTACCACTACATCAAAGGATATTTCCTCCTCAAAAGAAAGTTCCTTTTTCTGTCCATCTTCCATAGTCCAAATCCTTGATCGTTCCAACTGAGACAGTACTTTATCCTATAATGTAGGCATGTACCACTACATCAAAGGATATTTCCTCCTCAAAAGAAAGTTCCTTTTTCTGTCCATCTTCCATAGTCTAAATCCTTGATCGTTCCAACTGAGACAGTACTTTATCCTATAATGTAGGCATGTACCACTACATCAAAGGATATTTCCTCCTCAAAACAAAGTTCCTTTTTCTGTCCATCTTCCATAGTCCAAATCCTTGATCGTTCCAACTGAGACAGTACTTTATCATATAATGTAGACATGTACCACTACATCAAAGGATATTTCCCCCTCAAAACAAAGTTCCTTTTTCTGTCCATCTTCCATAGTCCAAGTACTTGATCGTTTCAACTGAGACAGTACTTTATCCTATAATGTAGGCATGTACCACTACATCAAAGGATATTTCCTCCTCAAAACAAAGTTCCTTTTTCTGTCCATCTTCCATAGTCCAAGTACTTGATCGTTCCAACTGAGACAGTACTTTATCCTATAATGTAGGCATGTACCACTACATCAAAGGATATTTCCTCCTCAAAACAAAGTTCCTTTTTCTGTCCATCTTCCATAGTCCAAATCCTTGATCGTTCCAACTGAGACAGTACTTTATCCTATAATGTAGGCATGTACCACTACATCAAAGGATATTTCCTCCTCAAAAGAAAGTTCCTTTTTCTGTCCATCTTCCATAGTCCAAGTACTTGATCGTTCCAACTGAGACAGTACTTTATCCTATAATGTAGGCATGTACCACTACATCTAAGGATATTTCCTCCTCAAAAGAAAGTTCCTTTTTCTGTCCATCTTCCATAGTCCAAATCCTTGATCGTTCCAACTGAGACAGTACTTTATCCTATAATGTAGGCATGTACCACTACATCAAAGGATATTTCCTCCTCAAAACAAAGTTCCTTTTTCTGTCCATCTTCCATAGTCCAAGTACTTGATCGTTTCAACTGAGACAGTACTTTATCCTATAATGTAGGCATGTACCACTACATCAAGGATATTTCCTCCTCAAAAGAAAGTTCCTTTTTCTGTCCATCTTCCATAGTCCAAATACTTGATCGTTCCAACTGAGACAGTACTTTATCCTATAATGTAGGCATGTACCACTACATCAAAGGATATTTCCTCCTCAAAACAAAGTTCCTTTTTCTGTCCATCTTCCATAGTCCAAATACTTGATCGTTCCAACTGAGACAGTACTTTATCCTATAATGTAGGCATGTACCACTACATCAAAGGATATTTCCTCCTCAAAACAAAGTTCCTTTTTCTGTCCATCTTCCATAGTCCAAATACTTGATCGTTCCAACTGAGACAGTACTTTATCCTATAATGTAGGCATGTACCACTACATCAAAGGATATTTCCTCCTCAAAACAAAGTTCCTTTTTCTGTCCATCTTCCATAGTCCAAATCCTTGATCGTTCCAACTGAGGCAGTACTTTATCCTATCATGTAGGCATGTACCACTACATCAAAGGATATTTCCTCCTCAAAACAAAGTTCCTTTTTCTGTCCATCTTCCATAGTCCAAATACTTGATCGTTCCAACTGAGGCAGTACTTTATCCTATAATGTAGGCATGTACCACTACATCAAAGGATATTTTGTCCTCAAAACAAAATTCCTTTTTCTGTCCATCTTCCATAGTCCAAATCCTTGATCGTTCCAACTGAGACAGTACTTTATCCTATAATGTAGGCATGTACCACTACATCAAAGGATATTTCCTCCTCAAAAGAAAGTTCCTTTTTCTGTCCATCTTCCATAGTCCAAATCCTTGATCGTTCCAACCGAGACAGTACTTTATCCTATAATGTAGGCATGTACCACTACATCAAAGGATATTTCCTCCTTAAAAGAAAGTTCCTTTTTTCGTCCATCTTCCGTAGTCCAAATCCTTGATCGTTCCAACTGAGACAGTACTTTATCCTATAATGTAGGCATGTACCACTACATCAAAGGATATTTCCTCCTCAAAACAAAGTTCCTTTTTCTGTCCATCTTCCATAGTCCAAATCCTTGATCGTTCCAACTGAGACAGTACTTTATCCTATAATATAGGCAAGTACCACTACATCAAAGGATATTTCCTCCTCAAAACAAAGTTCCTTTTTCTGTCCATCTTCCATAGTCCAAATCCTTGATCGTTCCAACTGAGACAGTACTTTTTCCTATAATGTAGGCATGTACCACTACATCAAAGGATATTTCCTCCTCAAAAGAAAGTTCCTTTTTCTTTCCATCTTCCATAGTCCAAATCCTTGATCGTTCCAACTGAGACAGTACTTTATCCTATAATGTAGGCATGTACCACTACATCAAAGGATATTTCCTCCTCAAAACAAAGTTCCTTTTTCTGTCCATCTTCCATAGTCCAAGTACCTGATCATTTCAACTGAGACAGTACTTTATCCTATAATGTAGGCATGTACCACTACATCAAAGGATATTTCCTCCTCAAAACAAAGTTCCTTTTTCTGTCCATCTTCCATAGTCCAAATACTTGATCGTTCCAACTGAGACAGTACTTTATCCTATAATGTTGGCATGTACCACTACATCAAAGGATATTTCCTCCTCAAAAGAAAGTTCCTTTTTCTGTCCATCTTCCATAGTCCAAATCCTTGATCGTTCCAACTGAGACAGTACTTTATCCTATAATGTAGGCATGTACCACTACATCAAAGGATATTTCCTCCTCAAAAGAAAGTTCCTTTTTCTGTCCATCTTCCATAGTCTAAATCCTTGATCGTTCCAACTGAGGCAGTACTTTATCTTATCATGTAGGCATGTACCACTACATCAAAGGATATTTCCTCCTCAAAACAAAGTTCCTTTTTCTGTCCATCTTCCATAGTCCAAATACTTGATCGTTCCAACTGAGGCAGTACTTTATCCTATAATGTAGGCATGTACCACTACATCAAAGGATATTTTGTCCTCAAAACAAAATTCCTTTTTCTGTCCATCTTCCATAGTCCAAATCCTTGATCGTTCCAACTGAGACAGTACTTTATCCTATAATGTAGGCATGTACCACTACATCAAAGGATATTTCCTCCTCAAAAGAAAGTTCCTTTTTCTGTCCATCTTCCATAGTCCAAATCCTTGATCGTTCCAACTGAGACAGTACTTTATCCTATAATGTAGGCATGTACCACTACATCAAAGGATATTTCCTCCTCAAAAGAAAGTTCCTTTTTCTGTCCATCTTCCATAGTCCAAATCCTTGATCGTTCCAACCGAGACAGTACTTTATCCTATAATGTAGGCATGTACCACTACATCAAAGGATATTTCCTCCTTAAAAGAAAGTTCCTTTTTTTGTCCATCTTCCGTAGTCCAAATCCTTGATCGTTCCAACTGAGACAGTACTTTATCCTATAATGTAGGCATGTACCACTACATCAAAGGATATTTCCTCCTCAAAACAATGTTCCTTTTTCTGTCCATCTTCCATAGTCCAAATCCTTGATCGTTCCAACTGAGATAGTACTTTATCCTATAATATAGGCAAGTACCACTACATCAAAGGATATTTCCTCCTCAAAACAAAGTTCCTTTTTCTGTCCATCTTCCATAGTCCAAATCCTTGATCGTTCCAACTGAGACAGTACTTTTTCCTATAATGTAGGCATGTACCACTACATCAAAGGATATTTCCTCCTCAAAAGAAAGTTCCTTTTTCTGTCCATCTTCCATAGTCCAAATCCTTGATCGTTCCAACTGAGACAGTACTTTATCCTATAATGTAGGCATGTACCACTACATCAAAGGATATTTCCTCCTCAAAACAAAGTTCCTTTTTCTGTCCATCTTCCATAGTCCAAGTACCTGATCGTTTCAACTGAGACAGTACTTTATCCTATAATGTAGGCATGTACCACTACATCAAAGGATATTTCCTCCTCAAAACAAAGTTCCTTTTTCTGTCCATCTTCCATAGTCCAAATACTTGATCGTTCCAACTGAGACAGTACTTTATTCTATAATGTTGGCATGTACCACTACATCAAAGGATATTTCCTCCTCAAAAGAAAGTTCCTTTTTCTGTCCATCTTCCATAGTCCAAATCCTTGATCGTTCCAACTGAGACAGTACTTTATCCTATAATGTAGGCATGTACCACTACATCAAAGGATATTTCCTCCTCAAAAGAAAGTTCCTTTTTCTGTCCATCTTCCATAGTCTAAATCCTTGATCGTTCCAACTGAGACAGTACTTTATCCTATAATGTAGGCATGTACCACTACATCAAAGGATATTTCCTCCTCAAAAGAAAGTTCCTTTTTCTGTCCATCTTCCATAGTCCAAATCCTTGATCGTTCCAACTGAGACAGTACTTTATCCTATAATGTAGGCATGTACCACTACATCAAAGGATATTTCCTCCTCAAAAGAAAGTTCCTTTTTCTGTCCATCTTCCATAGTCCAAATCCTTGATCGTTCCAACTGAGACAGTACTTTATCCTATAATGTAGGCATATACCACTACATTAAAGGATATTTCCTCCTCAAAAGAAAGTTCCTTTTTCTGTCCATCTTCCATAGTCCAAATCCTTGATCGTTCCAACTGAGACAGTACTTTATCCTATAATGTAGGCGTGTACCACTACATCAAAGGATATTTCCTCCTCAAAACAAAGTTCCTTTTTCTGTCCATCTTCCATAGTCCAAATCCTTGATCGTTCCAACTGAGACAGTACTTTTTCCTATAATGTAGGCATGTACCACTACATCAAAGGATATTTCCTCCTCAAAAGAAAGTTCCTTTTTCTGTCCATCTTCCATAGTCTAAATCCTTGATCGTTCCAACTGAGACGGTACTTTATCCTATAATGTAGGCATGTACCACTACATCAAAGGATATTTCCTCCTCAAAACAAAGTTCCTTTTTCTGCCCATCTTCCATAGTCCAAATCCTTGATCGTTCCAACTGAGACAGTACTTTATCCTATAATGTAGGCATGTACCACTACATTAAAGGATATTTCCTCCTCAAAAGAAAGTTCCTTTTTCTGTCCATCTTCCATAGTCCAAATCCTTGATCGTTCCAACTGAGACAGTACTTTATCCTATAATGTAGGCATGTACCACTACATCGAAGGATATTTCCTCCTCAAAACAAAGTTCCTTTTTCTGTCCATCTTCCATAGTCCAAATCCTTGATCGTTCCAACTGAGACAGTACTTTATCCTATAATGTAGGCATGTACCACTACATCAAAGGATATTTCCTCCTCAAAACAAAGTTCCTTTTTATGTCCATCTTCCATAGTCCAAATCCTTGATCGTTCCAACTGAGACAGTACTTTATCCTATAATGTAGGTATGTACCCCTACATCAAAGGATATTTCCTCCTCAAAAGAAAGTTCCTTTTTCTGTCCATCTTCCATAGTCCAAATCCTTGATCGTTCCAACTGAGACAGTACTTTATCCTATAATGTAGGCATGTACCACTACATCAAAGGATATTTCCTCCTCAAAACAAAGTTCCTTATTCTGTCCATCTTCCATAGTCCAACTACTTGATCGTTCCAACTGAGGCAGTACTTTATCCTATAATGTAGGCATGTACCACTACATCAAAGGATATTTCCTCCTCAAAACAAAGTTCCTTTTTCTGTCCATCTTCCATAGTCTAAATACTTGATCGTTCCAACTGAGACAGTACTTTATCCTATAATGTAGGCATGTACCACTACATCGAAGGATATTTCCTCCTCAAAACACAGTTCCTTCTTCTGTCCATCTTCCATAGTCCAAATACTTGATCGTTCCAACTGAGACAGTACTTTATCCTATAATGTAGGCATGTACCACTACATCAAAGGATATTTCCTCCTCAAAACAAAGTTCCTTTTTCTGTCCATCTTACATAGTCCAACTACTTGATCGTTCCAACTGAGACAGTACTTTATCCTATAATGTAGGCATGTACCACTACATCAAAGGATATTTCCTCCTCAAAACAAAGTTCCTTTTTCTGTCCATATTCCATAGTCGAACTACTTGATCGTTCCAACTGAGACAGTACTTTATCCTATAATGTAGGCATGTACCACTACATCAAAGGATATTTCCTCCTCAAAAGAAAGTTCCTTTTTCTGTCCATCTTCCATAGTCTAAATCCTTGATCGTTCCAACTGAGACAGTACTTTATCCTATAATGTAGGCATGTACCACTACATCAAAAGATATTTCCTCCTCAAAACAAAGTTCCTTTTTCTGTCCATCTTCCATAGTCCAAATACTTGATCGTTCCAACTGAGGCGGTACTTTATCCTATAATGTAGGCATGTACCACTACATCAAAGGATATTTCCTCCTCAAAACAAAGTTCCTTTTTCTGTCCATATTCCATAGTCCAAATCCTTGACCGTTCCAACTGAGACGGTACTTTATCCTATAATGTAGGCATGTACCACTACATCAAAGGATATTTTCTCCTCAAAACAAAATTCCTTTTTCTGTCCATCTTCCTTAGTCCATAGTTTTTTTTTGGTTTTTGTATTTATTTTAGGTTTTTTCTGTTTTGCTGTTTCTCTTCCTCCTCTTGCTGCTGTTCCTTTTCTTTTTTTTTTTGATTTAGTATATTGTTTTAGGTTTTTTGTTTTTTTCTGCTGCTTTTCCTCCTCCTCCTCTTCCTCCTCTTGCTGCTGCTCTTTTTTTTTTTTTTTTTTTTTTTTTTTTTTTTTTTTTCAGCTGCTTCTCCTCCTTTTCCCTCTCCTCTTGCTGATGCTCATTTTTTTTCTTTTTTTTATGTTATTTAGTTTTTATTTTTGCTGCTTCTCCTCCTGTTTTTCTTCCTCCTCTTACATCTGCTCCTTTATTTTTTTCTTTTTTTATTTTTTTTATTTTTTTTAGGTTTTTTTTTTTGTTGATTCTCCTCCTCCTTCTCTTCCTCTTCTTGCTGCTGCTCCTTTCTTTCCTTTTTTTTATTTTTTATTTTTTTAGGTTTTTTTTTTGCTTCTTCTCCTCCTTCTCTTCCTCCCCTTACTGCTCCTTTTTTTTCTTTTTTTTTTTTTTTTGTATTTTTTTAGGTTTTGTTTTGCTTCTTCTCCTCCTTCTCTTCCTTCCCTTACTGCTCCTTTTTTTTCTTTTTTTTGTATTTTTTTAGGTTTTTTTTGCTGCTTCTCCTCTTCCTTTTCCTCTTTTTGCTGCTGCTCCTTTTTTTTTTTTTTTTTTTTATTTTTGTATTTTTTTTTTTTTTTTGGCTGCTTCCCCTCCTCCTTCTCTTCCTCCTCTTGCTGCTGCTCCTTTTTTTTTTATTTTTTGTATTCAAGCCGAATAGTTTCAGGTGTCCTTTCCAATGAAACTGATGTCCTGAACCTGTCCAGAATGGGTGAAGCACAAAACTTAACAAAAAGATTATTCCTCTCCAAACAAAACTAAACAGAAAAAAAAATCCTTTTCAAATAAAATCAAACAAAACTTGTATTCCCTTTTTCCTATAAATATTTTTTTTTTTTGGTGGCGATATTATAATCACCTTTTTTTTATATTTTTTTATTTTTTTGGTGGCGATATTATAATCACCATTTTTTTTTTTTTGGTGGCGATATTATAATCACCATTTTTTTTTGGTGGCGATATTATAATCACCAATTTTTTGTTTTTGGTTTTTTTTGGTGGCGATATTATAATCACCATTTTTTTGTTTTTGGTTTTTTTTTGGTGGCGATATTATAATCACCATTTTTTTGTTTTTTGTTTTTTTTGGTGGCGATATTATAATCACCATTTTTTTGTTTTTTGTTTTTTTTTTGGTGGCGATATTATAATCACCATTTTTTTGTTTTTTGTTTTTTTTTTTTGGTGGCGATATTATAAGCACCATTTTTTTGTTTTTTGTTTTCTTTTGGTGGCGATATTATAATCACCATTTTTTTGTTTTTTGTTTTTTTTGGTGGCGATATTATAATCACCATTTTTTTGTTTTTTGTTTTTTTTTGGTGGCGATATTATAATCACCATTTTTTTGTTTTTTGTTTTTCTTTTGGTGGCGATATTATAATCACCATTTTTTTGTTTTTTATTTTTTTCGGTGGCGATATTATAATAACCATTTTTTTGTTTTTTGTTTTTCTTTTGGTGGCGATATTATAATCACCATTTTCTTGTTTTTTATTTTTTTTGGCAGCGATATTATAATCACCATTTTTTTGTTTTTTATTTTTTTTTGGTGGTGATATTATAATCACCATTTTTTTGTTTTTTATTTTTTTGGTGGCGATATTATAATCACCATTTTTTTGTTTTTTATTTTTTTGGTGGCGTTATTATAATCACCATTTTTTTGTTTTTTGTTTTTTTTGGTGGCGATATTATAATCACCATTTTTTTGTTTTTTATTTTTTTTTGGTGGCGATATTATAATCACCATTTTTTTTGTTTTTTATTTTTTTTGGTGGCAATATTATAATCACCATTTTTTTGTTTTTTATTTTTTTGGTGGCGATATTATAATCACCATTTTTTTTTTTTTTTTGGTGGCGATATTATAATCACCATTTCTTTTTTGGTGGCGATATTATAATCACCATTTTTTTGTTTTTTGTTTTTTTTTGGTGGCGATATTATAATCACCATTTTTTTGTTTTTTATTTTTTTTGGTGGCGATATTATAATCACCATTTTTTTTTTTCGTGGTGATCTTATAATCACCATTTTTTTGTTTTTAATTTTTTTTGGTGTTGATATTATAATCACCATTTTTTTGTTTTTTATTTTTTTTGGTGGCGATATTATAATCACCATTTTTTTTTTTGTGGCGATATTATAATCACCATTTTTTTGTTTTTGGTTTTTTTTGGTGGCGATATTATAATCACCATTTTTTTGTTTTTTATTTTTTTTGGTGGCGATATTATAATCACCATTTTTTTGTTTTTTTATTTTTTTTGGTGGCGATATTATAATCACCATTTTTTTGTTTTTTATTTTTTTTGGTGGCGATATTATAATCACCATTTTTTTGTTTTTTATTTTTTTTGGTGGCGATATTATAATCACCATTTTTTTTTTTTTTTTTTTTTTTGGTGGCGATATTATAATCACCATTTTTTTTTTTTTTTTTTGATGGCGATATTATAATCACCATTTTTCATATTTTTTATTTTTTTTGGTGGCGATATTATAATCACCTTTTTTTTTTTTTTTTTTTGGTGGCGATATTATAATCACCATTTTTTTTATTGTTTTTTTTTGCTGCTTCTCCTCCTCCTTCTCTTCCTCCTCTGTATACTGCCTTTTTTTTCATTTTTTTTTAAATTTTTTTAGTATTTCCATTTTTTTTTTTTTGCTGCATCTGTTCCTGGTGTTTCTCACGACCCCCAGCTGTTGGCAGATTCTGCTCTCTCTCATAACTGATGCTGTTAGCTACTATCAATTGTAGCTGCTAATTACTGCTGCTGCTAGCTGCAGTCTCTGCTATTGCTAGCTGTTGTATGCTGCAACGTTGCTTTTGGCTACTAGCTGCTGCTATTTGCTACTGCAAGCTGCTGTTGCTAGTGCTGCTGCTTGCTGCTGCTACTGCTGCTCTTGCTTGCGGCTGCTGCTGCTGCTTACTGCTGCTTTTGCAGATTGCGGCTGCTGCTGCTTTTGCTAGCTGCAGCTGCTGCTACCTTTGGTAGCTGCTGCTGCTTTTGCTAGCTGCTGCTGCTGCTGCTTACTGCTTCTTCTGCAGACTGCTGCTTCAGCTGCTTTTGCTAGCTGCAGCTGCTGCTACTTTGGTAGCTGCTGCTGCTTTTGCTAGCTGCTGCTGCTTCTGCAGCCTGCTGTAGCTGCTGCTTGCTTCTGCTGCAGCCGCTCGCTACTGCAACTGTTGCTGCTGCAAGCTGCTGCTGCTAGCACATGCTGCTTGCTGTTGCTCCTAGCTGCTGCTAGCTGCTTCTGCTAACGTCTGCTGCATACTGCTGCTAACTTCAGCTGCGACTGCTGCTAGCTACTGCTAACCGTTGCTTTCCCATTGCTGCTGGTTCTGCTACTGCTGCTAACTTTTGCTAGCTGTTACTATCTTCTGCGCCTGCTATTTGATGCTCCACAGCTGCGAGCTCCTAAAAATTTGGACTGATGAAGGACTACCTCCAAAAGATGTAGCTTCTCTTTCCAGCCAAAGATGTCTTGGTTCAACCTCCAAGAACTTGTCTGCATACTAGAAGAATCCCAGCTTCATCCCTCTGCATAGCCAGTCTTCTAGATTATGCCCCCAGAACCACCCGAAGGTTGGTATCCAAAAGAATAGATCTAGATATCTGACCATTTGTACACTTGACAAAGGTCCTGTACACCCCATCAAGGTACATAGTATACTAAACTCAGCCAGGTTTCTTCCTTCTGCAGTACCAATCCTCCAGATTATTCCAAGCATCGTTCAAGCTGGAAAGTTAACCTTGCGTCCTGTGAGCTGGGGGCAGTCTATCCAAGCGTCCTTCAAGCCGAATCGTTTCTGGTGTCCTTTCCAGTGAAACTGATGTCCTGAACCTGTCCAGAATGGGTGAAGCACAAAACTTAACAAAAAGATTATTCCTTTCTAAACAAAACTAAACAGAAAAAAAAAATTCCTTTCCAAAATAAAATCAAACAAAACTTGTATTCCCTTTTTCCTATAAATATTTTTTTTTTTGGTGGCGATATTATAAACACCTTTTTTTTATATTTTTTTAATTTTTTGGTGGCGATATTATAATCACCATTTTTTTATTTTTTTTGGTGGCGATATTATAATCATCATTTTTTTTTTTTTTAGTGGCGATATTATCACCATTTTTTATATTTTTTATTTTTTTTGGTGGCGATATTATAATCACCATTTTTTCTTTTTTTTCTTTTTTTGGTGGCGATATTATAATCACCATCTTTTTATATTTTTTACTTTTTTTGGTGGCAATATTATAATCACCATTTTTATTTATTTTTTTTTTTTTTGGTGGCGATATTATAATCACTATATTTTTGTTTTTGGTGGCGATATTATAATCACCATTTTTTTTTTTTTTTTTTTTGGTGGCGATATTATAATCACCATTTTTATTTATTTTTTTTTTTTGGTGGCGATATTATATTCACCATTTTTTTGTTTTTTGTTTTTTTTTGTGGCGATATTATAATCACCATTTTTTTTTTGTTTTTTTTTTTTGTGGCGATATTTTAATCACCATTTTTTTGTTTTTGGTTTTTTTGGTGGCGATATTATAATCACCATTTTTATTTTTTGTTTTTTTTGGTGGCGATATTATAATCACCATTTTTTTTGTTTTTTTGTTTTTTTGGTGGCGATATTATAATCACCATTTTTTGTTTTTTTTGGTGGCGATATTATAATCACCATTTTTTTTTTGGTGGCGATATTATAATCAAAATTTTTTTGTTTTTTATTTTTTTTGGTGCCGATATTATAATCACCATTTTTTTGTTTTTTATTTTTTTATTTTTTTTGGTAGCGATATTATAATCACCATTTTTTTGATTTTTATTTTTTTTTGTGGCGATATTATAATAACCAATTTTTTGTTTTTTATTTTTTTTGGTGGCGATATTATAATCACCATTTTTTTGTTTTTTATTTTTTTTGGGGGTGATATTATAATCACCATTTTTTGTTTTTTTTGTTTTTTGGTGGCGATATTATAATCACCATTTTTTTTTTTGGGTGGTGATATTATAATCACCATTTTTTTGTTTTTTATTTTTTTTGGTGGCGATATTATAATCACCATTTTTTTGTTTTTTATTTTTTTTGGTGGCGATATTATAATCACCATTTTTTTGTTTTTTATTTTTTTTGGTGGCGATATTATAATCACCATTTTTTTTTTTTTATTTTTTTTGGTGGCGATATTATAATCACCATTTTTTTGTTTTTTATTTTTTTTGGTGGCGATATTATAATCACCATTTTTTTGTTTTTTATTTTTTTTGGTGGCGATATTATAATCACCATTTTTTTGTTTTTTATTTTTTTTGGGGGTGATATTATAATCCCCATTTTTTTGTTTTTTTGTTTTTTTGGTGGCGATATTATAATCACCATTTTTTTTTTGGGTGGCGATATTATAATCACCATTTTTTTGTTTTTTATTTTTTTTGGTGGCGATATTATAATCACCATTTTTTTGTTTTTTATTTTTTTTGGTGGCGATATTATAATCACCATTTTTTTGTTTTTTATTTTTTTTGGTGGCGATATTATAATCACCATTTTTTTGTTTTTTATTTTTTTTGGTGGCGATATTATAATCACCATTTTTTTGTTTTTTATTTTTTTTGGGGGTGATATTATAATCCCCATTTTTTTGTTTTTTTGTTTTTTTGGTGGCGATATTATAATCACCATTTTTTTTTTGGGTGGCGATATTATAATCACCATTTTTTGTTTTTTTGTTTTTTTGGTGGCGATATTATAATCACCATTTTTTTGTTTTTTATTTTTTTTGGTGGCGATATTATAATCACCATTTTTTTGTTTTTAATTTTTTTTGGTGGTGATATTATAATCACCATTTTTTTGTTTTTTACTTTTTTTTGGTGGCGATATTATAATCACCATTTTTTTGTTTTTTATTTTTTTTGGTGGCGATATTATAATCACCATTTTTTTGTTTTTTATTTTTTTTGGTGGCGATATTATAATCACCATTTTTTTGTTTTTTTGTTTTTTTGGTGGCGATATTATAATCACCATTTTTTTGTTTTTTATTTTTTTTGGTGGCGATATTATAATCACCATTTTTTTGTTTTTTATTTTTTTTGGTGGCGATATTATAATCACCATTTTCTTGTTTTTTATTTTTTTTGGTGGCGATATTATAATCACCATTTTCTTGTTTTTTATTTTTTTTGGTGGCGATATTATAATCACCATTTTTTTGTTTTTTATTTTTTTTGGTGGCGATATTATAATCACCATTTTTTTGTTTTTTTATTTTTTTTGGTGGCGATATTATAATCACCATTTTTTTGTTTTTTATTTTTTTTGGTGGCGATATTATAATCACCATTTTTTTGTTTTTTATTTTTTTTGGTGGCGATATTATAATCACCATTTTTTTGTTTTTTATTTTTTTTGGTGGCGATATTATAATCACCATTTTTTTGTTTTTTATTTTTTTTGGTGGCGATATTATAATCACCATTTTTTTGTTTTTTATTTTTTTTGGTGGCGATATTATAATCACCATTTTTTTGTTTTTTATTTTTTTTGGTGGCGATATTATAATCCCCATTTTTTTGTTTTTTTGTTTTTTTGGTGGCGATATTATAATCACCATTTTTTTGTTTTTTATTTTTTTTGGTGGCGATATTATAATCACCATTTTTTTGTTTTTTATTTTTTTTGGTGGCGATATTATAATCACCATTTTTTTGTTTTTTTATTTTTTTTGGTGGCGATATTATAATCACCATTTTTTTGTTTTTTATTTTTTTTGGTGGCGATATTATAATCACCATTTTTTTGTTTTTTATTTTTTTTTGGTGGCGATATTATAATCACCATTTTCTTGTTTTTTATTTTTTTTGGTGGCGATATTATAATCACCATTTTTTTGTTTTTTATTTTTTTTGGTGGCGATATTATAATCACCATTTTTTTGTTTTTTATTTTTTTTGGTGGCGATATTATAATCACCATTTTTTTGTTTTTTATTTTTTTTGGTGGCGATATTATAATCACCATTTTTTTGTTTTTTATTTTTTTTGGTGGCGATATTATAATCACCATTTTTTTGTTTTTTATTTTTTTTGGTGGCGATATTATAATCCCCATTTTTTTGTTTTTTTGTTTTTTTGGTGGCGATATTATAATCACCATTTTTTTGTTTTTTATTTTTTTTGGTGGCGATATTATAATCACCATTTTTTTGTTTTTTATTTTTTTTGGTGGCGATATTATAATCACCATTTTTTTGTTTTTTTATTTTTTTTGGTGGCGATATTATAATCACCATTTTTTTGTTTTTTATTTTTTTTGGTGGCGATATTATAATCACCATTTTTTTGTTTTTTATTTTTTTTGGTGGCGATATTATAATCACCATTTTCTTGTTTTTTATTTTTTTTGGTGGCGATATTATAATCACCATTTTTTTGTTTTTTATTTTTTTTGGTGGCGATATTATAATCACCATTTTTTTGTTTTTTATTTTTTTTGGTGGCGATATTATAATCACCATTTTTTTGTTTTTTATTTTTTTTGGTGGCGATATTATAATCACCATTTTTTTGTTTTTTATTTTTTTTGGTGGCGATATTATAATCACCATTTTTTTGTTTTTTTGTTTTTTTGGTGGCGATATTATAATCACCATTTTTTTGTTTTTTATTTTTTTTGGTGGCGATATTATAATCACCATTTTTTTGTTTTTTATTTTTTTTGGTGGCGATATTATAATCACCATTTTCTTGTTTTTTATTTTTTTTGGTGGCGATATTATAATCACCATTTTCTTGTTTTTTATTTTTTTTGGTGGCGATATTATAATCACCATTTTTTTGTTTTTTATTTTTTTTGGTGGCGATATTATAATCACCATTTTTTTGTTTTTTTATTTTTTTTGGTGGCGATATTATAATCACCATTTTTTTGTTTTTTATTTTTTTTGGTGGCGATATTATAATCACCATTTTTTTGTTTTTTATTTTTTTTGGTGGCGATATTATAATCACCATTTTTTTGTTTTTTATTTTTTTTGGTGGCGATATTATAATCACCATTTTTTTGTTTTTTATTTTTTTTGGTGGCGATATTATAATCCCCATTTTTTTGTTTTTTTGTTTTTTTGGTGGCGATATTATAATCACCATTTTTTTTTTGGGTGGCGATATTATAATCACCATTTTTTTGTTTTTTTATTTTTTTTGGTGGCGATATTATAATCACCATTTTTTTGTTTTTTATTTTTTTTGGTGGCGATATTATAATCACCATTTTTTTGTTTTTTATTTTTTTTGGTGGCGATATTATAATCACCATTTTTTTGTTTTTTATTTTTTTTGGTGGCGATATTATAATCACCATTTTTTTGTTTTTTTGTTTTTTTGGTGGCGATATTATAATCACCATTTTTTTGTTTTTTATTTTTTTTGGTGGCGATATTATAATCACCATTTTTTTGTTTTTTATTTTTTTTGGTGGTGATATTATAATCACCATTTTTTTGTTTTTTACTTTTTTTTGGTGGCGATATTATAATCACCATTTTTTTGTTTTTTATTTTTTTTGGTGGCGATATTATAATCACCATTTTTTTGTTTTTTATTTTTTTTGGTGGCGATATTATAATCACCATTTTTTTGTTTTTTTGTTTTTTTGGTGGCGATATTATAATCACCATTTTTTTGTTTTTTATTTTTTTTGGTGGCGATATTATAATCACCATTTTTTTGTTTTTTATTTTTTTTGGTGGCGATATTATAATCACCATTTTTTTGTTTTTTATTTTTTTTGGTGGCGATATTATAATCACCATTTTTTTGTTTTTTATTTTTTTTGGTGGCGATATTATAATCACCATTTTTTTGTTTTTTATTTTTTTTGGTGGCGATTTTATAATCACCATTTTTTTGTTTTTTATTTTTTTTGGTGGCGATATTATAATCACCATTTTTTTGTTTTTTATTTCTTTTGGTGGCGATATTATAATCACCATTTTCTTGTTTTTTATTTCTTTTGGTGGCGATATTATAATCACCATTTTTTTGTTTTTTATTTCTTTTGGTGGCGATATTATAATCACCAGAGGTAGCCCCTTTATACTGAAATAGGTCTCGGCCAACTTTCCTCACTCCAGCTAGCCTAGTACAGCAAAAGTCAATCGGACTGCTGCTCCAGTGCTGCTAAATAATGCTACTGCTCCACTGTTGTTGCTGCTGCTGCTGCTGCTGCTACTGCTGCTAGCAGCTTCTGTTACTGCTGCTATTTTCTAAATATTATTTAAGGTGCTGCTGTTCACCAAACCATAAATGCCACCTTCAAAAAGTTGATGCAGCTTCTTTCCCCCAGCAAAATGGTTTTGGCCCAACCTCCAAGAACTAGTCTGCATACTAGAAGAATCCCAGCTTCATCCCTCTGCAGAGCCGGTCTTCTAGATTATTCCCCCAGAACCACCCGAAGGTTGGTATCCGAAAGAATAGATCTAGATATCCGACCATTTGTACACTTGACAAAGGTCCTGTACACCCCATCAAGGTACATAGCATACTAAACTCAGCCAGGTTTCTTCCCTCTGCAGAGCCATCCTTTTCAGTTAGTCCAAGCACCATTTCGGCTGAGGGGTTTAGCCACAAATCCATTGAGGTGGGCAGTTATTCTAAACATCCTGAATTTTTTTTTTCCAAGTAGTGAACTTAAACTACTTTTTCACAAAAAAATATCCACTTTTTTTAATTTTCCATTTTGTATTTTTTTTTTAGATTTTTTATAGCATTTTATTATTTTTTTTTTCAGTTTTTTCTGTTTTTATTTTATGGGGCTTTTAATTTTTTCTACAGTTTCTATTACGTCTTCCTCCTCTTCCTCTTTTCTTATTTGCAGTCTTCCTTTCTGATTTTTGTGACGACGACTTCAAAGGACTTCTGTCCATATCCTCTTTACCGGACAACACACTGTAGTAATTATGAACAGGAACTTCATATATATCAGAATCCAATCTCTCTTCTTCCTCTGAGAACTCTTCATTACTGCTCTGCTCCTTTGAGAGATTGCTATTTTTTCTTTCTGCCTTTGAGAGCTGTCTTTTCCTATCCTCTCTCTTTGAGAGTTTTTTATTACTCCTCTTTTTATTTGAGAGCTTTCCATTATTTATCTCTTTCTTTAATAGCTCCCTGTTATTCATCTCTTCCTTAGACACTTCACCATTACTGCTCTCTTCCTTAGACACTTCACTATTACTGCTTTCTTCCTTAGACACTTTGCCATTGCTGATCTCTTCCTTTGAGAGCTTTCTTTTTCTCCTCTTTTTCTTTGGGAGTTTTTTATCACTTCTCACTGCCTTTGAATCGTCTTCAGACCGATGTTCTTCAAGAGTAAGAACTTTTTCTTCTTCCTCCTTCTCTTCCTCTACATCCTTTACTTCTCCTCTTTGAGGAAGAACGGGCTCAGTTAGCTGTTCTTCCACCGGAAGATCGATTTCATCTTCCAGTTCATCCTCGACCTCTTGTTCAGCAGGGAGATCGAGCTCTTCTTCCAGTTCATCCTCGACCTCTTGTTCAGCAGGGAGATCGATCTCTTCTTCCAGTTCATCCTCGACCTCTTGTTCAGCAGGGAGATCGATCTCATCTTTCAGTTCATCCTCGACCTCTTGTTCAGCAGGGAGATCGATCTCTTCTTCCAGTTCATCCTCGACCTCTTGTTCAGCAGGGAGATCGATCTCTTCTTCCAGTTCATCCTCGACCTCTTGTTCAGCAGGGAGATCGATCTCTTCTTCCAGTTCATCCTCGACCTCTTGTTCAGCAGGGAGATCGATCTCTTCTTCCAGTTCATCCTCGACCTCTTGTTCCGCAGGAAGATCGACTTCATCTTCCAGTTCATCCTTGACCTCCTGTTCAGCAGGGAGATCGATCTCTTCTTCCAGTTCATCCTCGACCTCTTGTTCAGCAGGGAGATCGATCTCATCTTCCAGTTCATCCTCGACCTCTTGTTCCGCAGGAAGATCGACTTCATCTTCCAGTTCATCCTCGACCTCTTGTTCCGCAGGATCTACTTCATATTCCAGTTCATCCTCGACCTCTTGTTCAGCAGGAAGATCGAATTCCTGGAAAGCTACTTCAGCTGGAAGAAATTCACCATCTTCCAGCTCTTCGGGGAATGCTCCTTCAGCTGGAAGATATTCACTATCTTCCAGCTCTTCGGGGAATGCTCCTTCAGCTGGAAGATATTCACTATCTTCCAGCTCTTCGGGGAATGCTCCTTCAGCTGGAAGATATTCACTATCTTCCAGCTCTTCGGGGAATGCTCCTTCAGCTGGAAGAAATTCACCATCTTCCAGCTCTTCGGGGAATGCTCCTTCAGCTGGAAGAAATTCACCATCTTCCAGCTCTTCGGGGAATGCTCCTTCAGCTGGAAGAAATTCACCATCTTCCAGCTCTTCGGGGAATGCTCCTTCAGCTGGAAGATATTCACTATCTTCCTGTGTAGTTTCTCGGATTTCCTGGAGAAGATTCTGCAAAAGCTCTTCATCTCTCACAGTCTCTCCTCCTTTTCCGTTTCTTCCACACAAGTACCTGAAAAAGAAAAATGCTCCGACGGCAGCAGTGCCAAAGGCAGCTGTGCCCAAGAGGAAGGCCATCTTCGGCCAAAAGACATGTTGGTCGACCAAACGGAGAATCTCATCCTTCTCCGCTGCTTCGCCGCCGACAATGTCCCTCGCCAGGCCCACCAGAGTTCCGTCGCAGGGTGACAGGTTTGGTTCCTCGTACCTGACCAGGTTCGATAAACCGATGTACCCAAGGGCAGAATGTAGGCGCCGCCACATCCCGTTTTGGGTCCTGTAATCCTGCAGATTCTGACGCGCCGCGTCGCACAAGTCCAGCTCTTCCTCCAGAGCTGATCTCCATTGCCATCCTCCGTTAAGGAGAATTTTTACTGCTTTCTTCATTGCCTCCATTTCAAAATTCACGCCAAATGCTTTGAATACTTGATAAACCATATTTATGATTACCGAAACCTTTCCTGAATTTAGCATTATTTATAAAAAAAAAGCAAGTTGAGGACTGAGAGAGAGAGAGAGAGAGAGAGAGAGAGAGAGAGAGAGAATACAGCAAATTCTCTTATGGCTTCAACTGGAGTCCAAATGTCTCCAGGTATGAAGGTGAGAGAGAGAGAGAGAGAGAAAGAGAGAGAGAGAGAGACAATAGTGGATAATAACTTTCTTATATACATACATACATACATACATACATACATACATACATACATAAACGAATAGAACGACCGAGAATCCAGAAGATAAAGAAATACAGAAAGGAATTAAAAAACCAAAACAAAAGGAAAGATTTATTCATAATTTTCTTTCTGTGCGAATCGTAACATTTATCAGCTAAGACGCTTCTGAGGCAAATCTCACCCCCTGAAGACCATTCTGGAAGCGTTCTTATTTCATCTTCGATCATTCCCGGAATGTATAAATTTCCTTTGTATTCGTGTTAACAGTTGAGGAAATAATCGGAAGAATAAGGAATCCCAAATCTCTCTCTCTCTTTGAAGAAGTCTTCGAAATGTCTTCATAGGCGGAAAACAGGAGAAATTTTACGCTGATGACGATTTTGTTCTTTTTCACTCCATTTATAGAAATACTTTCCTATCCTAATGGCCGGTGTAAATGAGAGAGAGAGAGAGAGAGAGAGAGAGAGAGAGAGAGAGAGAGTATTCTGCGCATATTTCATTTCCGTTTATTCGCAAAAAAAACGTTCATCTCTCTCTCTCTCTCTCTCTCTCTCTCTCTCTCTGTATATATATATATATATATATATATATATCAGACTTTACTATTCCACTGCAGAACAAAGGCCCCAGACTTTTTTATCCATTCGCGTCTGTTTATGGTCTTTCTATGTCAGTTTATGCCTGCCAATTTCCTTAGTTCGTCAATCCATCGTCTTCTCTTCCTTTCCCTGCTGGTTTTGCGATAACTAGGGACCCATTCGGTTATTCTTTATGCGTATCTATTAAATTTCATTTTCGTTTTAAATATATATATATATATATATATATATATGTATAATTATATATATGTAAATATATATGCAGTAAATATATTTATATATATATGTGCGTATATTTATATATATGTTAATATATATACAGTATATATATATATATATATATATATATATATACATGTATATATATATATATACAGAGAGAGAGAGAGAGAGAGAGAGAGAGAGAGAGAGAGTAGATGCTGACTGTATTATCTAAAGGTAAATAATTCCTTAAAACGAATTGAATACTGACATAACATGACTAGTCATTACTTAAATTGATCAGTTGTAGCAGAAGCAATAATGAATAATGAGGGAATGAGGACACAAGACGAATTTAGATAATCATCACAGACAGACACACGCACATACACTATTATTCTTGGACATTTCCAGACATGGAGGTTTTCAATACGATGCAAATTACAAGACTATGAAGATCATTTTGATATCTTTTTAAATTGACATTGACTTTTTCAATCGACTTTTTAATCGCAAAAAGTGAGGTTTATTTACGAGATAGATATGTACGTAAAGGCAATCAGTTCTTACTCCTTTCCTCTCCATTCGTTTGGTATTTATCCTTGCTTCGTATTCCCCTTCTTTCAATCCCCCATCTTTTCCCATATCTCAATTCTTTCGCAACAGCAGTAATTTAATTAACGCCCAAACTAGCTGATTGACAGGTGGCCTTCCCCTCCCCCCTTCAGACCGTGGGAAAAGTGAGCCAATATTCCCATGACCCAGCTCAGCCAAAGAATCGGGATACAGGAAAAGATAGGGTTTGAAGGAAGAGGATATATATATATATATATATATATATATATATACAATTTAAAAAGTTTACATTTTGGAAATTCATTTAAATAAAAAGACTGTTATGAATCTCTTCTATAATTCCAGGCTTACACTTCAATATGAGGTAGGCAGACATATCTGTAACACGTTTTCAAATAAAGACTGCAAATAAAGATTTTAATCTCACGTATCAAATACATTATTATTATTATTATTATTATCATTATTATTATTATTATTATTATTATTACCTAAACTATAACCCTAGTTGGAAAAGCAGCATGCTACAAGTTTAGTCTCTTACCTTGTCATCCAAGAAATGTACAGCGTATAATACGCTTATGCGTTTGTGCATATTTATAT
>NC_090732.1:163994480-164186980 GCF_036898095.1 Palaemon carinicauda | reverse complement strand
ATTTTGAAGCTCATTGATTGCACACACAAACACACACATACATCGTGGTGAGACAGTGGCAACATGGTTCATACATGGTGTGCTTCAATACACTACAAAATTTTATAAGCATGGCTAACTATGACCATAACACCATTGGTTTAAAGTCTCCTGCTTGTACTGAAAGGGAAAAGCACCTTTAGAACTTAATGATAATATTTCTTAGGGTTGAAATAGTTTCAACATATTACATTAGTATCAATAGCTCTAAAAAAAATGCAAAGGGGGATAATACAGGAATGGTGATACAGTAGATTAAGTGGTACTTTTTTGTTGGTTTAACTTGAAATGAAATAAATTTTGCAATTTTAAGTCAAATGACTTTACAGAACTTTGGACTTGATGGTCTTTAGGTAGGTCTTAATGTGTCAGGTATTTTGGGGGTAAAAAACTTGATTGCATAGAAGTATATCTTAAGGTACAAATTGCTGTATAGTGGTCATGTTCATAGAAAATTTCTGTAGGCTAATTCTGAAATCCTGGTTAAGGTGAGTTGTGAAATATCAAAGTTTTTTATATAATTATCGAATGTGTAGTAGTTTTTAGGCGCGTAAAAAAAAGGATTGTTGTAAAGTTTGTGAATGTCTTCTACCCCGTATGTTTTCATAAAATAGTTTATTATTTTTCCTGTTTTTGTAAGTTTGGACCTTTATGATAACTTAAATATGATCATTATTTTTTTTTTAATTGTTAAATAACCTATTAACTTCATACTAGCTGCCATAATATTTCTATGCAAATCCTCTAACAATTATATCCGTAAATAACTCGCTGATATTGACATATCTTTCTCCCTTTCAGGTAACAGATTTGGCTTTACAAGGTGGTGTGGTTGGCAGGCATTTTGAAAATCTTTTTCGCATTTTTGTCGGAAGATAATAATACAATATCATGGGAAAATTTCTGTGACTAACTGTTATTTACCTACCGCAAATAAATGTTGAAAAGAGGATTGATTTTTTTTGGGCCAAAAAAAATATTTACTTTTTTTTCTCATTTTAGGAAAAGTTACCTTGTTGTTCCTCCACCCCCCCCCACCTCCACCCCCCCCCCTACCCCGTCCCCACTCTGGCTCTGACCAAAGGGTGCTCAATTATCGTAGAATATGTGCTTATAATAGTTTAAGTTCATTCCCATATTTAGATTTTAGGTGAATATTTTTGTAGTCATTTATTTATACTTTCTTTTTTTAATTTATTTTTAACAAATATTTACTTTGGACTTAGCTTTTATATATTCTTTTTGAATATTAAAACATTCTTTGAATTTTTATTTATTTTAGAAGGTAATGAATTGGCTTCATAATTGATTTTTTAATGAATTTTTTTTTGCCCGGGTCGAGGTCGACCCATCGAGACCTATCCAAGGTGGTGAAATAATACATATCAGGGTTATTAAATTGTTATTTCTAATAATTATAAGGTTGTTTAATTGATTTGTATGATTAATTCTAATATGAAATACTTCTTGTTAAACTATAAGGAAACCTTAATTATAGGAAATACGTTATTCAAGTTTTAGTGATAGATTTCGTATCCATTTAAACACTTTTTAAAAAGGGTTTTTATGGCACAACAATTTATTTTCGTTCTGATTTCAGAGAGAAACCTGATTATTGTAAAGACACAGCATCTCTTCGAATAAAAGGTATGTCAAAAATTACTACAGCATATCATGTTACTATTAATTCACTACTTGCCATGACTAGCATAAAGATAGAAAGTCAAGTCTATTGCATAATTACTTGTTGGGGTCGGGTAGATTTAACCCCAGAAAAAAAATTTTAATCTTTCGGGAATCTGCCACCATTAACGCCACTAATCATTTGATAAGAGTTTTCATTATTGGTATTGCAAATTCTAAATTTTTAACTTATCAAAATGATACTATAAAGTACCCTTGACAGAAAATGCTAAGAAAGCTTCTGCCTGGGTCATGTCTGTAGTTAATTTCAATACTATTCTTCCCCTTTGAAATGACAAATGCTGTTGAAACCTTAACATCTTTAATGTTCTGTTTCAGATGAGAAATGTTACCTTTGATGACATTGGTCCACGATAGTACTTAGAAAGAACACTAAAAGATTGTGAGACCTGTTTCTTGGCCTTAGAATAAACCCGGTAGAAAACTACTTCAGAAGTTGCTGTACCTCTGATTAATATCGTCAGCCCTAAGACTGACGCCAGTGGACAGATCATCAACGTGCCTTTGAAGCTATCAAAGTTTTGTCTTGAAGTCTTCGTTTTGAAGGAATCTGAATCGGACATGCTGTTTATCAAAGGAGAAGCTAGTGATGTGGCTGAAGGAGCAGTTTTGATGCGGACCAGTGACGATAATGTACTACACCAGATTTCTTATTTAAATAGTGAAGCCGCCTCAGTTCCTAGAGTACAGTGGAAAAGGAAGCTTGGGCTCTCCTTCATGCTCTTGAAAAATATTGATTCGTATATAAATCATCTAATTATTTCATATATATAAAATTAATAGATAATCCATCTCTTGTATAATTTTTTTCTGACCGTAATCCATTGTCTTTTGTAAGTAAAATTAAAAAAACTTCAAAATTAACTCTATGGGCCTTGGTCCTGCAGCAGTATAACATTGGGGTATTGCATATCAAAGGCAAGATTAAACCTCATTGCCGACATCCTTCCCAAATGTTGACTTTTGCTTCTGTATACAAAAATTCTAATCTATTAGTTTGTTATTTGGATGTACATGTTGTCTCCCCTTAAGGGGAGGGACATGTTAAGAAGTATCTTGATTTTTGTCTCTTTTTGTTTTCAATATGTACTTTGATGAGATTTATGTAATTGTATGGAACTGTTATTGTTTGCATTTTGTTATTCTTGCTGCTATACTTTAATAGTTTTAAGTTGTTTTTTTTTGTTTTAAGAGTAGATTCACCGAGTCTGTGTAACTGTAAAGGTTAAATTCAGTTATCTCCAAGTATTTCGTAATTTGCTCCCGCAGGAATTGGTTTTTATGTCATTACTTTATTTGATTAGGAGTTGTGCATTAAGTTTTCTTATGTGCTGATTTGATTATTTAAAGATAAACCTAGATATATATAAATTATTTCTACATATAAGTCTTAGTCAAATATAAGTTAGGTTAAGTTTTCCTTTAGTTTTTGTCTCCTTTATTATATATCACATCTTATCATCTCACACTCTCTTTAAACAAATTCAGCATTGTTACCTATGGCATAACAACATATATATATAGATTATTTGTGTGTGTCGAGGAATGCTGTGCTGCCATCTCTTGTATATGTTTTTACTCCATGGACTAAAGAAGTTATTACTTTGTTTATTTGGTTGAACTTGTTTTTTTTTTTTTTTTTTTTTTTTTTTTTTTTTTTTTTTTTTTTTATTCTCAACATGGAGAGTCCCCGGCATTTCTCTTATCACTACTTGACACCTAGCCATCCGTAACAGTAAGTACTGAAAAGACTCCTATATTCAAATTGTTCTATGTATTAGTGTATTATATAATGTCGTGTGTTAAAGTGATTTAGTGTTTATAAGGGTATACTGTATAACTAATGAGGATTGTTTGTGTATTGGAAATGTCATATGTTAACCTGTGAGTGTTTGATAGTTTATAATGTATAAACAATAAGGTTAGAATCAAGTTTTACTTCATTGTGCATTTTCTGCAGTCAAGAACTTTTATATTATATCAAGTTATATTGTTGTAAATATGTTTATATTTTGCAGAACTCCTTAGACCTTGGTCAGTCTTCTTCATTATTGGTCCTAGACCTTAGACTCTTGGTCATTGGATCTTATTTCATCATTAGATACACGTGATTCTTCGTCAGACTGTAATCGCGTACAGTACTTTTCCTTATCAGGATTATACTCGCAAGATCTTCAATAGACCTTTATATTATTATAGAAGTTCCTGGTGTTATACACGAAGTTTGTTAATTTTGTATGTTTCAGTTTGTAAATATATTTTAAGTTAATAGAATTTTTCATGTTATATCTTTATATTAAAAATTAAACAAGGAAACTTAAAAATTAGCAATCAAATATATTTTTTAAAAGAACCAGAGTTCATGGAATATAAAATGTAAAAACCATCACTCGACAATGTGTGTGTATATATTTCTCAAGGCCAATATTGGCCTTGATATTTCTATGCAAACTCTTAATTCTTTCTTTACTCGTAAAAGCGCAAAACTCTTGAGGTTTTCAGCAAGGTAGAGGGAGAAAGATCAGTGGCCTTTAGTGAACTCTCAAATGGTAGAAATGTCCCTTGGTCCAGTGCAACCCTTTCAAGTGGGAGAAGGGTGCGAAGTATCTCACGATAAGTAAATAAAGATCTTAAGTAAGTTTAAAAATCCAGAGTAAAGCTTAACATCATGGAAACTTAGTGTCCAAAATTGAACTAAGATGGCAAATTAGAGCAGCCTTTGTCAGTTCTTGTAATATATGGCCTGGATATATGTATTCACTGAAAGAAGACTTGACAGGATTCGAAAAAAAAGACTTAGATGGAGGAACGTGGTTTCTACATTCTGGGAGAGAGCATGGCAGTCCATATCAGCAAGAAGGTTTTTCTTTATTTTTTCTCACGAACTGATAATAAGGAACACATTGCTTGAACACAGATATGCGGAAAATATAGCAACCAACTTGACCATTTATCAATAATGTAAAAAGTCACTACTAGACATTTGAGACACTAAGTTGAAGACCAGGAAAAGTAATGAAAACCTAACTTATAATTCGCAGATATGACATTGAAAAACTAAGATAACACAAGTAGTAAAAAGGATTAAAGTGCCAAAATAGATTTTCAGGCTTAGAAATGTTACCTGATGATAAAGTACGAATATATTTGAATATTTATTGCAAAAAAGTTGAAATCTTTCTGGAATCTGCCAACATCACAATCAGACAGCGAAAACTATCAATCCTAGATTCTAAGATACTATCTACTTTCAGTTTATGGTGATAGTTTTAATAATCTTAAGTAAATCTTAATAATTTTACATCGTACAATTATACAAGTTATGGAAGGTAATATCCCTAAAGGCATTAACTCATAAATTTGCTAAGACGACTTTATAACAAAAAAAAATTGTGATTAAATATAATATAGTTAGCCTTAAATAAGGTTTTCTCTAATTAGAAAGTCATACCGTTTTCTTTTACTTGAGCCCGCTTTTCTAGGGGTAACTTGTTTATACATTTCACTCGTATCCTGTATATCATTTAAATATTAAATTATATTCTTATAAAATTCAGCTTTAAAAGGCCAACCTAATAGTAGAAAAAAGCCGAAAATATGGTATTCAAGGCTAACCAATTATAGTTACCAAATTTAGGTAACTAGCATCCAGGTGATCTGATGATATGATTCATCACCTCAAGTTGAAACTAATTCAGTGTTGCTTTAAGTGTGGTAGAGTAGAGATGTCTGCGCGCGTTTTCTATTTATTTCTGTTCATCGGTGATACATAATTTCAAGCGGCAGTGGTACATCAATGTGAAATGTAAGTACAACATTTGATTTCCATGTGTAGTATATTGATTAATATTGTTCTATGGATGTTTCCTTTGTGTAGATGTTTTAAATTCCACGCTTTCGAGTGGGGAAAATGTAGCCACTAGCTGTTGCGGGCGGCTTTTGTCTACGTGAATGTTCACAAGTTTTCATTTATAGATAAATAAATAAACAAATAATGAATGTACATACTATTGCCCCGAATTGAACGATAACATCGGAAAGTGGTTTTCTCGAACGTACATCTTCAGATTTTGAAATAAATTTTGTGAAAGCATTAGCAATTTGATGATATTTCTTCAACGTTTCTGATACTCGTTAATGGACTCTCTCTCTCTCTCTCTCTCTCTCTCTCTCTCTCTCTCTCTATATATATATATATATATAGGCCTATATATATATATATATATAGGCCTATATATATATATATATATATACTACCCAGCAATCTAAAAGTTTTATTTCAGCTGTCACAGATTGTGGAATGATGTTCCTCTAATCTGGCGATTAAATCGGTGTAACTTCAAAAGTTCAAACTTGTAAATTCGTTTTCCATTGAACAGGTTGACATAATCTCTCTTTGTAGCTTGGCTAGTTATAATAATGTCAGATACTCAGATTTTTAAACGGTTGTTCCTGTTTTACTTAAAAATATTTTTCTATTTTTCGAATTTTCTATTAATTAACTTTTATACGAACTAATTAATTTTGTTAAAAGTAATAGCCTACACACACAATATATACAGTATATATATATATATATATATATGAACATATATCACAAGCACACGTGATTTTAATTAATGTAAATATCACCCACGAAATGCATTTAATACCGAATTCTATCTTGGGAAATACATATCCACTTGGAACTCATTTTATGGTATATATATATATATATATATGTATATATTATATTATATATATATATGTACATATATATATATATATATATATTGTATGTGTGTGTATACACACATACATACATATATATATATATATATATGTGTGTGTGTGTGTGTGTGCGCGCGCGTATATATATATATATATATATACATACGTATATTTACACACATATGTATATTAAATATATATATGTGTGTGTGTATGTGTATATATATATATATATATATAATAGAGAAGGAAAGTATAGGTACTTAAGCATTTGGACAATTTATTTGCTAAGCTTTCGGGAACAACGTTACCCATCATCGGAGCTAAAAAATTAACATAAAACATAAATCAATAGACATAATTACGTTAAACCAATGAAATTCAGTTAAACAGATCTGTTAAACTGAATTTCATTGATTTGACGTAATATTAATAATTCGATTCCAACTCCCGAAAATAGCATAAACCTTAAAAATCAAAGGTTTTGGGAGATTTCCATTATTCAAAGGTATATAATCATAAAGATTTTATCTATTCTGATGCAATCTAAGTTCGAACCATTGCATATTTCCATTTCCTTAAGTGGTAACTTGGTTTTGTTAGCAAGGTCTAGATTTTTAGGCTGGGAATTCGTCTATTTCTTTTTTTATTTACCTAACGAAATGAACAAAATTCCTTTTTAAGATTTTTAATTTTAGTCATTTTGAGCAATAATGACAGACAGTCTCAATTTTTATCATATTTAAAATAATCTTATAGTAATCTTTTATAAAAGATATATTTTATATGAAATAATTTGCAAATTTAACAATAGGATTAAATTTCTTAAGAGTAGGCCTACAAGCCAAAAATGATAAAATAAATATTGAGAAATCCCTGAATAGAATCAACAGCCAATATTGAAAATAAATTTAGTGGAAGGCTATATATATATATATATATATATATAAAGTACAATGGGTTTTTATCCTATATTATTGTATTAATTGAGTTTTGTTTCCCTATTGGAAAATCGTCTGCCAGCAGGAACTATAAATTATATTACGTTTTAGGTCAAATATAGATATTTCCAGTACTGAATCTTCATTGTTGATTAATTATTTTCAATTTGAAAAGAAAACATTGTCTTTAAAACGACGTTTTAATGTTATATAAGTTTTAAAGAAGTTTTTTTTTCAGTTATGTCTCTTGCTTTGTGCTCATGTGTAATAATGAACACATAAAAGCATATGATCTTTAGGTAGTAGTTTGTTCAACCAAATTTTTATTCCATTGCATATTTAAGATTTATTTATTTGGTATATTATATTTTAATTATATGCCACGTGGCAGTTATGAAAACTGGTCTGCCACTTGTTTTACCAAACAAGAAAGCAAAATACCTTTAAATTATCTGATTTTGAAGGAAAATGTGGGATTAAAAGTATAAAAACTGGATTTAAACTTTATTTATCTAGTGATTTTTTATATAATGTAAATTTAATACGAAATTATTTTTAACATTAAACAATAGAGATATTTTTGACTATCTAGAAAAGATAAAAATTGCCAAAAGTTTTTATAATTTTAGATTTTTACCAGTTTCTATTTCAAGAACTCAACATATTAAGGTAGGGAATTAAAGAAAATATAATATTCATCATATACGTTTTAAATTTAATTAATTATAATGAGCACATCTTGCACAAAAATACCTTTGCCTAATTGTTAAAGGTATCTCAAATAGTTACTTTTACTGTCAGTAGGTGTCCATACCATCGCAGTGCCCATGAATTTCTTGGGATTACAACCTTAATAGAATATATAAATACTGAAAAATCATTGAATAGAATAGACAGCCAATATCTTAAGAAATCAGTATTAATGTTGAAATAAACAGTTTGATGATGTCTTTTGTAGTATTTTAATACTTTAGTTTGGTTTCCCTGTTAGAAAATCGCCTGCCAACAAAAAAAAACTAGATTCTATTATATTTCAGATCAAGTATAGTTCTTTCCAGTGTGAATTATGCATAATTGGTTAATTTTATTCAATTTAAGAAGAATACATTGTCTGTAAAACGACGTTTTAAGGTTATATAAGTTATAGAGAAGGTTTTCTAGGTATGTCTCTGGCTTTGTGTGCATATGTAATTATGATCACATAAAAGTACATGATCTTTAGATAGTATTTTGTTCAACAAAATATTCATTCCATTGCATCTTTAAGGTTAATTTATTGTATATATTATAATTTCATTCTATGCCACGTGGCAGTTATGTAAACTGGTCTGCCACTTGTTTTACCAAACAAGAAAGCAAAATACCTTTAAATTATCTGATTTTGAAGAATAATGTGGCATTAAAAGTATAAAAACTGGATTTAAACTTTATTTATCTAGTGATTTTTTATATAATGTAAATTTAATACGAAATTATTTTTAACATTAAACAATAGAGATATTATTGACTATCTAGAAAAGATAAAAGTTGCCAAAAGGTTTTATAATTTTAGATTTTTACCAGTTTCTATTTCAAGAACTCAACATATTAAGGTAGGGAATTAAAGAAAATATAATATTCATCATATACGTTTTAAATTTAATTAATTATAATGAGCACATCTTGCACAAAAATACCTTTGCATAATTGTTAAAGGTATCTCAAATAGTTACTTTTGCTGTCAGTAGGTGGCCATACCATCGCAGTGCCCATGAATTTCTTGGGATTACAACCCTAATAGAATATATAAAAATTGAAGAATCATTGAATAGAATAGACAGCCAATATCTTTAGAAATCAGTATTAATGTTTCAATAAACAGTCGGATGATTTCTTTTGTAGTATTTTCATACTTTAGTTTGGTTTCCCTGTTAGAAAATCGTCTGCCAACAGAAAATCTAGATTCTATTACGTTTTGGGTTAAAAATAGATATTTCCAGTGTTGAATATGCATTATTGATTAATTAAATTCAATTTGGAAGGAATATATTGTCTTTATAATGACATTCTACTGTAATGCGAGCTTATAAAGAAAGTCTTTGTTATGTCTCTTGCTTTGTGTTCATATGTAATAATGAACACATAAAAGTACATGATCGTTTGATAGTATTTTATTCAACAAAATTTTCATTCCATTGCATCTTTAAGGTTAATTTATTGTGTACATTATAATCTAATTTTATGCCACGTGGCAGTTATGGAAACTGGTCTGCCACTTGTTTTACCAAACAAGAAAATAAAATATCTTTAAAGCATCTGATTTTGAAGAAAAATAAGGCATTGATGATATAAAAACTGTTTCTTAACTTTATTTATCTAGTGACAATTTATGAAATATATATTTTATGACATTTTTTAAAACATTAAACAATAGATATATTTATGACCAATCTAGAAAAGGCAGAAGTTGCTAGCAGTTTTTAAAAAACACATTTTACCAGTTTTTATCCTGGGAATTCAGTATATTACGAATGTGAATAAAAGTAGACACGATTTCTATGATATACGTTGTAAATTTCATTTATCGTATTGAGCACGTCTTGCACAAAATACCTTTGCATAATTCACTAAGTTGAGATTTATTATTAACATAATTAGTTATGTTTGCTGTCAGTAGGTGTCTATACCATCGCGGTGTCCATGAACTTCTTAAATTGCAAGCCTTAAATAGAAAATAAACATCTATAAATCATTAAATACAATAAACCGATCGTATTTCAAAATATTCAAAATTAACGTTATATAAAACAATTGGATGAACTCTTCAGTTTTTTCCCTACTAGAAAATCGTCTGCCAGCACAAATCTAGATTTGTTTAATGTTTTAGGTTAAATATTTCACTTATTAGTGTTGAATATTCATTATTTATTGATTATAATTAATTATGAGATAATGTATTCCATTTATAGGACCAGGAAAGCAGTCCTTAAAGTAAAGAATAAGGAAACGCTTCTCAGTCAACTTTCTTGTTACTATTCATAATTAAGTTATAAAATATAATTCCACGTTTACTGTACTGTTCATGGTGTTTAAAAAAATATTTATATTTTAAAGAGCTTTATTTTATAATTTACAGAAGCAAATCGTAGGTACGAAAATATTTCATAATTTTTCCCGAGTTTCTGTCACCAAGTCAGTGTTGCCAGACATGCCTATTTATCCCTAGATTTGGGAATTTTTGGGTATCTTATGGGGATATTCTATACCAATTTGCTTGCACTTATATGAAGTATAGAGAGTAATTTCTATAATAATAAAGCCTACAGGATTGGAAGAAAATATATCTGTGGAAATTGGGGATTTTTGCGCTGTTTTTTTTTTTTCTTTTTTTTTGCGGGGGGGGGGGGGGGGATCTTTAGACTAAGCCATCTGGCAACACTAACTCTCGAAGTTTAACTTATGAAATTTCAACATGGCGGCTGCTTGTTTGTTGCCAGAACCTATGGGCTTCTTGTTCTCCCTGCTAACCTTCAAAGATCAATCAAATGTGAGTTATTTTCTCAATTTTTATTATATCATATACATAACGTGCCTTCTGGTAAATGCTTTTTCTTTATGCAGTGATTATTACAAAAACTGTGACCATGTCAAAACTTTTCTGAAACCACAGAAGTATTATGTGTAAAATTCTTTTATTTTACGGAAATTGATTTAGATTTTGTGCTAAGGTGAGGTATAGTTATGAATAAAGTGCCACTCTGAAATTGACATGTTTATTATGTCGTGCAACCTATGTGGAAATATGAACAGTTGCTTGAAGATATAATCGCGCATGGCCGTAGCTTCAGGATATGGAGTTGAAGCGTTGGTAATTTTGTTTTACCGACCATCTGTTGTATATTTTTTTCATAAAAAGTATTTTTTCTTGTAGTTTTAACGTGTGTTCTGATATCTACCACCTTACGTATCCCAGTAGTCTTAGTAATGTATATATATTTTCTGATAATTATGATTCATTATTGCTTGTTCAAGGCTGAAGTCATTGGCAATAGTATACTTCATATTTTGCACACTGAAATTTGTGGGAGGATTTGATATATGATGAATTATACCTCGAAGGTAAATTCCAATCGAAATTTTATCTGCCTAACTACGGCACAGTGTAAAATCCGGACGTCGGATGCCGTCCGGGAGAATAGAAAATCGCTTGTATCACCGGGAAAGACTCGAAAATACACCTCTTTTTTTGTGACTAGTAATGTTCACTGATACTTTTTGTTATTTTCTGAATAAATGTTCGAAAAATATTGGTCTATTTTCATGTTATTGAGAATAATCTCAATCGGACGTCAACATTACACTAACTGGGTAAAATAGCGGGCAGTTAGATAGTGTAATGTTGACGTCCGATTGAGATTATTCTCAATAACATGAAAATAAACCAATATTTTTCGAACATTTATTCAGAAAATAACAGAAAGTATCAGTGAACATTACCAGTCACAAAAGAGAGGTGTATTTTCGCGTCTTTCCCGGTGATACAAGCGATTTTCTATTCTCCTGGACGGCATCCGACGTCCGACGTCCGGGTTTTACACTGTGCCCATAACTACTGGGTTATTTAGGACGGGATAGGAATGTCTCTTAGCTTAAGTTGTATTTATGGTTGTGTAGAATAATTTATTTATAATGCTGGTTATTTTCCTGTCATGCCTAAAGACCCATTCTACAGTGTACTTCAGGCCAAAAGTTACAGTAATAAACCCGGTTAGAAGATGCAGGTGTATGCCGTGCCCCATAAATTGTATGGTGTCTGCGGTTAAAGCCTTTTTTTTTTGGGGGGGGGGGGATTCTTGAAATCGTTACTTGAGGATCAAAATTACTTTGACTGGGCTAAGCAAGTATTTTTGTTCAACTCATGCTCTTCTCAACGATTTATTACTACTGCTCAATTGCGGGAAAAAATTACTATTAAATAAATACAAGTATGAATATGTATTTGCTGACTAGTCTGTTAGTAGCAAGGTAAAGCAGAGTTTCAATATTTTTGTAGCCTATATGGTTTTTTGTAGACATTATTCGTAGCCGTTGGACATTTCTTGAAAGGAAATTAAACAGATATAAACTACTCTAAGGTACTTCAACCTAACCTGACTCAGATTGCAGCATCCATACTTGCCACTCTCCATACTAGTGATGCCCACCACTTTATTTTTCCATGCGTCCTATCTTACGTCTGCGGTTTGGCTGCGCTATTATTTTGGTAACATTTCAGTAGACTACACCCAGCCTTTTTTGCATGAAAAATCCCATTTTCTGTTAGTGTGATTGCGTTATTATTATATTCTGGGAAACTATCGTGTTCTGAGGACCACCTTCAATCAGGTTCCCCAGGTGGGAATCCGGGTTTTTGGTGGATTAAAATAAAAACCAAAGGTTTAAAGACGATAATAGCGAGACTCAACAAAACAACAACAAAAATAACAGAAAAATTAATTTTTCATGCAAAAATTAGTGAAACGCCTACAAACTAATGACGGCAGAAGTACAGTACCTCTCTCGTATACCGTTTTCTCTCGAGCAGCGTTGTGTGAAGTATCTTTTTTCCCTGAGCACTCATTTCTAAAATGGTTTATGCTCCTCCATTGCTCAGAATAGGTGAATTTACATTAAATTTGAAAATTGATTGAACTCCACTATGGTATGTCTTCTGAGCATAGTTAATATTTTTTAGTGAGGCAGATTTGCACCGACTAGCATGGGTGCCCATTTAACTCTGAAAAGTGTCCTATTAGCTGATTGGTCGGAACTATTTTTGTCCGAATACTTCCGACCAATCGGCTATCAGAAAACTTTTCCGAGCTAAAAGGGCACCCCTGCGAGTCGGTGCAAATATACCTCGTTGAAATAAATTGACTATAGTCATACTAGGATCTGAAGCAGGAGGGGGATAGAAGGGTCTTGTAAAATTACCTCTGGGAACTTGAGCATAGATATTTCGTAGCTCTTAAGTGGTTCAAAAAGCCAGAAAATTTTTATTCATAAAAAAAACAAAGCTGTTGAAAGAAAATGCAAGGACACACTAAAATCAAATCATTGTTCTCTTGTCTTGGGTAGTGCCATAGCCTCTGTACCATGGTCTCCCACTGTCTTGGGTTAGAGTTCTCCTGCTGAGGGTTACACTTGGGCTCACAATTCTATCCATTTTCTCTCTCTTGTTTTGTTAAATTTTTTTTTATAGTTTTTAAAGGAAATATATTTGTTAATATTGTTACTATACTTAAAATATTTTTTTTCTTTATTTCCATTCCTCACTGGGCTATTTTCCCCGTTGGGGACCGTGGGCTTACAGCATCATGCATTTCCAACTAGGGTTGTAGCTTAGCATTTAATGATAATAATAATAGCGCGTGCATAGTAACCCACAATCGGTCTTCCAAACGAAAGTAATTGACTTTGACTCCAAAATAGCGTTCACATTTCAATTGATCGACAAGTTATGTCGCAGCTCTCGTTAATCATAATGTACTAAGAAAAATACCAAACTAGGTAGCACATGTCCATATCTTATAGCTAATTCCTGTTTTGCTAGAAGCTGATATACTGTATTGAATATTAACCAAAAAATATTAGCGACCCACAAAGTTGGTGTGCGCAGCATATCCATATCATCTTGCCAGATTGGTACATTCCCGTTAAAATGTACATTTGCAAGTGAAGCGAGCCACATGGCTGTAAAGCCCTTTTGACTAACTTGTAGATTATTGATAATTATGGTATATTAATTTCACACCAATCACATGAACCGTATGTATTTTTGTGTTTTTCCAATTCGTTAGTTTTTGTATATGCATTTCAGAACATTGATGCAAATGCATGGTTGTTTTGGCTTCTTCCTTATAAAAAAATTTCAGTAAAATGGGTTTATTCAGTAATTAATTGATAATTGTTGAATTTTTCTGTTAAATTTTGCGTAAAGAGGGTACATATATAGTTTTAATAGTGAGACCGTGAAAATTTTTCATAAGTTACGAGAAAGGTTGTAAAAGAAATTGTGTGGAAATGGTTGATTCATTATTCCAGACTCATATTGATTAACCCTTTTACCCCCAAAGGACGTACTGGTACGTTTCACAAAACCCACCCCTTTACCCCCATGGACGTACCGGTACGTCCTTGCAAAAAAATGCTATAAAATTTTTTTTTTTCATATTTTTGATAATTTTTTGAGAAACTTCAGGCATTTTCCAAGAGAATGAGACCAACCTGACCTCTCTATGACAAAAATTAAGGCTGTTAGAGCAATTTGAAAAAAATATACTGCAAAATGTGCTGGGGAAAAAAATAACCCCCTGAGGGTTAAGGGTTGGAAATTTCCAAATAGCCTGGGGGTAAAAGGGTTAAGTTCAACTAAGGTTCCACCACCAGCGTATTTATTTTTTGATTAGGTGAGAAATTAGAGTTTTAGTGAATGTTTAAAAAAATATATACTGTATATCCATTTGAGGACATATATGTTTGTAGGTAGTCAGTTGAAATTTATTTTTACTAGAAATTTTGGGCATTTATATACATATTAACATAAGATTAGGATTAATCAGGCAAGGAAAGGTTCCATTTCATTGTTTATTTACTCAACCCTCTCATTTATTTCTATACTTGTTAGTCTTTGCCGTAGTTCATTCCTACACAAATACAAAATATAGTCCTTCAATAATTCCACTGTAACGTAAGCGAACCAGGAACGGCCACTTGAACTTTTGATGAGGTAAGCATTGTTGCCGTTAGGATAAAGAAACTCTTGCTTTGTCTTCAGCCGCCAAAGAGTACAGATGTATTTCTCGGCATCCACGTCCGGCTGTGTTAATCCTTTTCTTCGAGTACAGTACTGGGTACGTTCTACTCGGGGAGAGGATCCCAGTACGTTCTCGACTCATTCACGGGGCGAGATGGTACGTACAAGGAACATTCATATCTTCAAGTGTACACTTCTGTTTGTGGTACAGCCGCTCTTGTTCTTTAAGAGAATGAGCATATGCACTGCAGGCAGAAATGAAGGGCTCTGCCCGTTCAAGGTCTCGTGCAAGAGTACGACCAAGTACGTGTACTGTGTGTCAGGAAGCAGGCAGCTGCCTTCGTCCTTACATGCCTTGGGTCGTTCCCAAGACGCTTTGGTGACATAATCACCACGCTCACAATGAATAAAATCTGCTAGAGACAAACATGAGTCTACAGATATTGTCTTGCTTGGCTGAGTTGACAGGTTCCTCCCCAATCCAATCTCACCCTGCTTAGCCTTGAGTCTTGCAGGTAAGCCCTCAATGTCTTTTTGAAGGAGTGGGTAGCTAAGGCTACTTCACCCAAGTGAGCTCAGTGTTGACACTAGTAATTTTAGTTTTGTGACCCTGATACTAATGACCCCTGTGGTAATCTCCCTGTGCAGTGCTTCCTAAGTGTGACTGGTTTCATGGTTCCTTCCTGCTGTAAACCCAGCATCTTTGTTGTAATCCCCAGTGAGTGTCTTAACTTCCACTGTAATATTGTTCCCTAGTTTTGTAGTTCCTGTTGGAGTAACCAGTGTGGTTTCTAGGTCCCTCACGAGACAAGAAGCATGTTCTCTGTGGTATTGCATAGTTGTGAATCTGAGATCTAAAGTAGAATGACCATCTGGTCTTAATCTCTCCTTCCTCTATCTTGGTCATGAAACAGTCAAACCGTTACTCGCTAGATCTGACAATGCTGGTGTGCTATGCTTCCTTCCGAGCTCTACTCTTTAGAATCTATCTATCTCCCCCGTCCCTCCTTGACGAGGAGGAGGATGTCTGATTGTATACCAACCTATTGAACATCATATGCCATTGAACATCATATGCCAGGTATATCATCCCAGACTGCTATCCCCTTTTGGGGAAGGGATTCCTTGTGATTTACTGATAGCGAGTTGGAGTCCTCTCCTTTTCTCCCATACGAGACCATGCAGACTGACACTCCCAGGGAAGAAAAAGAACCTGTCAGTTCAGTTCTAGGAGGAACGTCCTGTCCACCAATTACCAAAATGTCTTGTTTAAAAGACAAATGGTTTGTATATGCATAGGAGCAAAGAAATTTTGAAAGCAAGTATTATTTTTCCTAGCTATAAAAAGCTGAGTTTTTAAGTTTAACTTTTTATCTCAACCACCCCTCACAGTCCTGAGTTGAAGGTCAGAAGTTGTCTGACTGGCACGTGGGTAGAACTATTCACCCGCAAACATCACGTGATGTTAACAAGGTCCACCTGTCATTAATTACCTCATTAATGAATTCAAGAGTTGTTCAAGTACCATGAAGACATTCCTTATTTTAAAGACTCGTGTTTGCATAGCCAGGAAAAGTATAAGTTACTTTTGAAATTGTTTATTTTATTGTCATTTATGGAGACTAACTATTGATATCTAAAGTACACTGGGGGAGGCCACCTAGTATAAATTCTTTGAGACACACTAACAGAGAGAACGGATATTAAAAAACTGCCTAAACTTAATCAGTTGAAGATGAACATGTTTCAGGATAGTGTGTTTGATAGGGTTCAAATGTCAATTTTGTAGAGAATTTATAATTTGCTGTGCAAGAGATTCTTGGATCAAAGAAAAAGGGTTGATTTCCATTCTCTATACAGTATTTGTATTTATATGGCCTTAAGTAGGTATATCTGTGGGTACAGTTTTAAGAAAGGAATTTAGATAATGTAGCTATTGCATTACGTGTATATACTTATGGAATATCTTTTTGCAGATAATGGCATACATTGTCGCTTCGAAAGGAAAAATGTCTAAAGAATTTGAGCACCATTCGACCTACCCTAGGGTTTCTCCAATAAGAGAGAGAGACATTTTGAGCAGAAAAGACACCTGATGAGAGAAGAGAAAATAGCTTTCTACATGCATCCAATATGTTAAAGGCAAGTATCACAGAGACCTTTAATGGTAATCTTTTATCGTACATTTGATTTTCCCTTCATGGGGTTCTCTGCAGACCTATGTCAAGTTTATATTTTGATTTTTTTTAATGCCCTTATGCTAAATGAGGCCTTGGTGTGTATAGGGTATGTAATCCATGGTAACAAACAATAATGAAGTGACTACTTTTGATAGGACACATGACCAACTTTATATCAATTTAGCATTATTTAATACTATTCAGGACACTTTTAATGTAAAATTCACAAAATTGTTTTACCCAGCTAAGAAAATGTCTGTCAAATTTCTAACTGATCCGCTCTGGGGTTCTAAATGCATAAAACATTCTAGCACGTAGAAATTAAATCTCCAAAAATAGCCGACACCAATGAAGGTTCATACTAGTATTAAATTCCTCCTGTGTACTATAACACCCAGCAGAATTAGCAATCATTTCAAGACCCAATAAAGATCTATACATGTTGCACAGTGTAGGCTACTCCTGTCATGGTATATCAACACCTAAGGAAATCTGTTTGCATCATTTATTTACACAAGTAAATTTTTAATTAGTTTATCCATAACTAAGTAAACGTTATTGATAATGTATTTGTTTTTCTTCTAGGTGACCTTTATAGCAACAACGCAATGGTGTATGAGATTTCGCTAGAACAGAGCATTCTCAAGTCTGAATTGACACTGGAAACTATGTGATAAAAGGTAATATGGAAAATGTACCCGAGTTTTGCATGGTAATAGGATTTTTAAATATTTAACTTAGCCGGTTAATATATAGCTGCAACTCTGTTGCTCGACAGACAAAAAACTGTACAAAAAAAAACTCGCCAGCGATCGCTATACAGGTTGCGGGTGTGCCCATCAGCGCCAGCTGTCGGCCAGATACCAAGCTCCATGTAAACAAAGACTCAATTTTCTCTCTGTCGACGTGTCGACAAGACGTACTTTACTCGCTGTTGAAACCTGGAGTTTTTCCCATCATCTTTGGTGAAGTACTATATTCTGGTTTGAGCTTTCGCAGTGCAGGTGTTTTTTCTTCATCTTAAATCTTGAACTCGTTTTGGATAGATTTAATTATGGTGACAAAGAGAGTATGGACTTTCTTTGACTCTTAAATGGCCGACCCTTCCCTTAGACGGAAGTGTGTTTAGGCTTTTAGTAATTATCTTATCACGTTATAAATTAATTATAGATTTTCCTCTATATATTTTATATCTCTCCGCCTTTATTAGGCCTCTTCGATTAACTTTCCATTTATAATAAACATAAAAAATAAATTTTAATGTTTTGTTTATATGCGACCTTTCCTGAGAGTAGGCGGTCCTATCTTGGAAACCGAAGTTAAACAACGTTGAGCCCTTTGCAATCGTAAATAGCTTTTAAAGAGCTAATGATTTAAAACCTTTTAAATGAATATTTTTAATAAATATTTTATGAAAGAATTTCTTTGAATAGTCTTCGTACTATTTTCAAAGATGAACTAACGTTTAGTTTATTTATACTACGCAGTTTGCGCTCTATCGTTACGATAGAGAGAGAGAGTATCACGGTTTCACTTTGCAGAAAGAGTAAATCGATTCTGACGTTTTGTTCATTCTTCTTTCAAAGCTTAAATGTTTTAAATTCTATTTTAAAGGAACTTTTTAATTGAAAAACCTTTCAGTTTTTTCCTTTGGTCAAATAACATGTTTTTTTGACGAAATGTAATTGGGCTCTTCTCTTAGGTGCGAAATCAAGAGAGAAAGAGAGAGAGAGACAGAGACGGAGGGAGAGAGAGGAGAGAAAACGTTCCGTTCAAGCGGGTAACGTTGTTCTCGATTTTCTCTCGTCCCTAGTCTCGGTACGGGGAGAAAGGATAAAACGTTTTTAGTTTTTATTCTCGTCCCCAGGCTATGACGATTCGCCACCGCTCATTCGCCGACGACCATTAGCCACCGCCAGTTCGCCACCAGCTTTTCGCCACTTGGACCATTTCGCCACCGGGACATTTCGCCACCAGAAACATAACTCCAGCTGTTTATTTTGTTTCCCCTCTGCAATTATCTTTTATTTTGGAAGTTTTAACTATTCTACTGTAAAGTGTAAATAAAAGAAATGTAAATTATAAACATTTTATTATGTAAAAAAAGTTAAAAGCAATCCAAACATTTTATTGTTAACGAACAAGTAAAGAAATTATATTGGTTTGCACCTAAAAAAAATATACACTTTGGTTCATTTGCTATTAATGGGCTATTCCTCTGAGATATTCCAAAGCGTCTTTCATTGGTGTGCACGAGAACAATTTTCTTTATTCTTTCATCAGGGTTTCTATATTTTTTCAGCTTTAATGGTGGTCTGCGTCCTGCTATCAGTTGTTCCATATATAAATCTCTTCCCTTTTGTAATTTCATTAGAGTTTCTATAAATTACCACATGGTTGGGTGGTTAGCTCCAAGGTCAAAAGCAATTCTGCGATGAGCAGCATCTGCGTGGTTATTTGTTCGATCTTCATCATTTAAAGTAGTTTCATATTGCGACCATTTATCATGGGGATACAATATCATTTCTTTTTCGTCTAATTATATTCTTCTTTCAGGATGCCTGAAAACTTTAAATAAATCAATCAATCTAATTATATTCTTCATGCTGTTCAACTTTGGTAATGTTGTATGCACTGATAAAGGCACACCAGATAAACATTCATTTATAAGAACACTAGGTACTTGTGATTCTTCTGCACAGCGTTTTAAATTCACTTTTACCTTAGCAAATTGTACACTTGCTGCAGAGGCCGAATGAGTGTGTTCATTTATTTTCTTTATCACATTGCTAATCCTGGTGAGGATCCGTCCATTGCATCTTCCCCTTTGTTCGCAGTGCCAATATTTGATGCTTCGATCACACTTGGATGATTTATCAAAAACGTAAATAAAACCATCGTGGTGAAATTTTTTTTCCGCGTTTGGAAAGAATATCTGTTTCCATTTTGAGGGCTTCAGGAAGACTGATAAAAACATTAAGAAAATATTTATTCTTTTTTTAAATAAAAAAGTAAACAGACTTGTTATGCTTGTAAAGAATCTAAGCAAAGGACCTTGTTAAACTATAAAATTATTAAATGATTAAATTTTCAGAGTTATCCGGCAAAAAAAAAAAAAAAAAAACGATTGCCTCGTATGCGGTGGTGAAATGGCGTCAGAGGCGAATCGGCGGTGGCTAACCGTCAGTGGCTAACTGTCGGCGGCGAATCGGCAGCGGCGAATGGTCCCATCCCCGGCTATGTGCGGTTAGAGATTGAAAACGTAGTTTTGAAGGAACTAGTGTTTAGTCTCTTCCCCAGCCACTGAATTTTTTATCTTAAAATATGTTTTCTGTTTTTTGCTGGTATTAATGAGCTTGCATTATACGACTGATTTCGCAATTACTACCTTTTGATGAGGGTAGAATTGCGTGCTTCAGGTAGAAATCAGTAAAAGTTTCGATTTCAGTGAAATAAGTGCAAAACAGGAAATCGAAGTGATAAAGTGATATTGCGCTAAGTGTTACTGTGTTGCGTCCGAGGGTTCGTCTGTTCGTGCCTGTCGTTTACCTAGTCCGGGACCTCTTGCAAGCTCCCAAACCCAGGGGAGAAGTAATGTCGAACGACTTATGGGTTTGAGAGGCCTTGATCAACGAACAGACGTTTCCCTCTATGGTATCGGGTGTATCTTACCAAGATCTCCCCTACCATAAGGCGAGAGAGACGTTTTTTCTCCTCGTCATCCGAAGGCTTTTCGCATAAGAAACCTGTAATAAGGTTTCGAAGCCCTTAAGCGAAAGTCAGTCCTTTCAGGACAGGTTCAGCGTCCTGCTTGCAGCCATTAGGACAGCTCTGACCCTATGCAGTCTCGGAAAACTGCTCGCCGCCTAACAAAAGCGTAACACAGACTCCGAGAGTCTTTTTTGTTGGCAAAGTGTTGCGGTCACAGACGTTACCCTCGTCTCTTACCACAACCATTTCCGTTGATCCTTAATGGGTTGTACGGCAAGACATGCAGAATATGCTTGCCTCCCTTATGGAAGACTATTCTGCCGATTAGTCCGTTGAGTCTAGCCGTTTATCTCATCGATATCCTGGCTTTCAGCCAACCTAACGTTCCTTTGTGCTTCCTGTTGACGTTGGCGTAGCTAAGTCACGTCAGTCAGGTTGTTTAGAACCACACTCGATGCGGTCTCGTGTGGATTTTCAGCCACATTTGGACGTTAGGCCACTTGCTGATGCTCCTGTTGACGTTCAGGACGTTCGCTAACAATCGGAGTTGACTTTTTTTGACGCTGTGCGTCAACCTCCGCATTCTAGAGTTGTTTTGACTGCTCAGTCTAGGCAGTCAAAGCAGTCTCGAGTGGACGCTGTGCGTCCTCACGCACCTGTTGTTGTTGACAGTTCAGTTGTTGACAGCTCACAGACTGTCAAGCAGTTACATGACGTTGCGTCCTGGTCCGCTACTAATGCACCAGTGCGTGTGGACTCTGCTTGTAAAGCATTGCCACCACGGTAGGTCTCTCCCTTGCTTGAGACTCAGCTTTTATCGGACAAGGTTCCTGTAGATGAGGAAGTTGCTGTTCCCCCTCCTACTGATATTCCCTTGAGGACTCTGTCAGACGGAGAGGAGCCTAAAGCTGCTTAGCCCTCTATGGGCTTTAATTAAATCATGATGATTTTTTTAAGGATCTTTGTCCGGATCTTTTTGTAACTGCTGCTCCTCGTTCGCCTAGACGTCAGAGCTTACACTAGGCCTAGCTACTTCGAAGCCGTTGTTTATAAGCTAGTGCTCTCTCGCTCTCCTAGAGAGCTTTACGTTTGCTAGGCGACTGGTTTATCACCAGGAGGAGTTTGGGGGATACAGCCTTTGCTTTCCCTTCTTTTAAACTGGCTTATAGAGCGAGAGTCTGATATGACACGAGAGAAGTTCTCGGCTTGGGAGTTCATGCCTCTGCCCAGATAGACTTCTCAAATCTCGTAGACTCTCCCTGGCGCCTGGCCAGGAGACGCTCCAAGTTTTTTACAGGTCAACTTCACAGCTGTTTTCGAGCCTTTGAAGTTTTGCTGTACAATTATGTCATGCATAAACAAGGCTTTCAGGGATGGAAAGCGGTACCGCCTCAGTCGCTAACCCCGTCTGTTGCCGCACCTGCTCCCGTAGACCCTAAATGGGCTTTGCTGCAAGACATGCAGTCCAAGCTTGCGTCCTTGATAGAGGACTTTAATGCGGAGAAGGTTGCTGCCGAACCTTCTGGCCAACAACCTTCCAACCGGTCGGTTGTGCGTCCTGTTGACGCTGAGGTAACCTTCTCGCGTCTACCAGTTGAGGTGGTTCCTCCACCGATGCGACCCAGTGTGGGTTGCCAGCCGCACGTTGACGTTAAGCGACGCTTGGAGGTGGTTGTTGACGTTCAGGACGTTCAACAACCAGCAGAGGTGACTTGTTGTGACGCGGTGCGTCAACCTCAGCAACCTGGTATGGTGTTGACTGCACAACCCAGACGGTCTAGACAGTCTCGGGTGGACGCTGTGCTTCCTCGCGCACCCATGGTTGTTGACAGTTCACAGACTGTGCAGCAGTTCCATGACGTTGCGTCCGGCTCCGTCACGCATGCACCAGTGCGACCGGACTCAGCGAGCCAGACGTTGCCCACTCCGTTGCCGTTTCCTCATCAGTTTTCGGATGAGGAACTATCTGATGAGGACGTTGCTGAACAACAAGACGATCAGCCCCCAGAATAGATCAAGCCCTGCTATCCATCCAGAAGATGCTGAAGAAGGAACGCTGCTCAGTCAGGCTGTGGATGAGTCTGGTGGGGACGCTGTCATCCCTGGAACAGTTTGTATCACTAGGAAGACTACACCTCCGTCCTCTTCAATACCATCTGGCTTTTCACTGGAAAAAGGACAAGACGCTAGAAGCGGTCTCGATCCCGATTTCCGGAAAGATAAAGTCTTGTCTGACTTGGTGGAAGGACAATATCAACCTAAGAGAGGGTCTTACCCTGGCTGTTCAGACTCCCCACCACGTTCTCTTCTCGGACGCATCGGACTTGGGCTGGGGCGCGACACTTGACGGTCGGGAATGCTCAGGTCTGTGGAACTCGAGTCAGAGGAGCATGCATATCAACTGCAAGGAGCTGTTGGCAGTTCATCTGGCCTTGAAAAGCTTCGAGTATCTCCTTCGAGGCAAAGTGGTGGAAGTAAACTCGGACAACACCACGGCCTTGGCGTACATCTCCAAACAAGGAGGTACCCACTCACTGACGTTGTACGAGATCGCAAAGGACCTGCTCATCTGGTCAAAAGGTCAAGACATCTCCCTAGTAACGAGGTTCATCCAAGGCAACTTGAATGTCATAGCAGATTGTCTCAGTCGGAAAGGGCAAGTAATTCCAACAGAATGGACCCTCCACAAGGATGTGTGCAAGAGACTTTGGGCCACTTGGGGCCAACCAACCATAGATCTCTTTGCAACCTCGCTGACCAAGAGGCTTCCAATCTATTGCTCCCCAGTCCCGGACCCAGCAGCAATACATATAGATGCCTTCCTCCTAGATTGGTCACATCTGGATCTCTACGCATTCCCACCGTTCAAGATTGTCAACAAGGTACTGCAGAAGTTCGCCTCTCACGAAGGGACAAGGTTGACGTTAGTTGCTCCCCTCTGGCCCGCGAGAGAATGGTTCACCGAGGTACTTCGATGGCTAGTAGACGTTCCCAGAAGTCTTCCTCTAAGGGTGGACCTTCTACGTCAGCCTCACGTAAAGAAGGTACACCAAAGCCTCCTCGCTCTTTGTCTGACTGCCTTCAGACTATCGAAAGACTCTCGAGAGCTAGAGGCTTTTCGAAGGAGGCAGCCAGTGCGATTGCTAGAGCAAGGAGAGCATCCACCATTAGAGTCTACCAGTCGAAGTGGGAAGTCTTCCGAGACTGGTGCAAGTCAGTTTCTGTATCCTCGACCAGTACCTCTGTAGCTCAAATAGCTGATTTTCTCTTATACCTGAGAAAAGGACGATCCCTTTCAGCTCCCACTATCAAGGGCTACAGAAGCATGTTGGCATCAGTCTTCCGGCATAGAGGCTTAGATCTTTCCAACAGTAAAGATCTTCAAGACCTCCTTAAGTCTTTTGAGACCACCAAGGAGCGTCGTTTGGCTACCCCTGGATGGAATTTAGACGTGGTGCTAAGATTCCTCATGCCAGACAGGTTTGAGCCGTTACAATCAGCCTCCCTGAAAGATCTCACTCTAAAGACACTTCCTGGTATGCTTAGCCTCGGCTAAAAGTCAGTGAGATTCATGCCTTCAGCAAGAACATCGGATTTTCGTCAGAAAAAGCCACCTGTTCGCTGCAACTTGGTTTTCTAGCCAAAAATGAGCTGCCTTCTCGGCCTTGGCCTAAATCTTTCGATATTCCCAGCTTATCGGAGATCGTAGGCAATGAACTAGAAAGAGTCTTATGCCCTGTTAGAGCTCTTAAGTTCTATTTAAAGCGTACCAAACCTTTACGAGGCCAATCTGAAGCTTTATGGTGTTCAGTTAAGAAACCATCTTTGCCTATGTCAAAGAATGCTTTATCATACTTTATCAGATTGTTAATACGAGAAGCTCATTCACATCTGAGTGAGGAAGACCAAGCTTTGCTTAAGGTGAAGACGCACGAAGTTAGAGCTGTAGCAACTTCCGTGGCCTTTAAGCAAAATAGATCTCTGCGAAGTATAATGGACGCAACCTATTGGAGAAGCAAGTCAGTGTTCGCGTCTTTTTATCTAAAGGATGTCCAGTCTCTTTACGAGAACTGCTACACACTGGGACCATTCGTAGCAGCGAGTGCAGTAGTGGGTGAGGGCTCAACCACTACAATTCCCTAATTCCATATCCTTTTAATCTGTCTCTTGAAATGTTTTTAATGTTGTTTTTATGGGTTGTCCGGAAGGCTAAGAAGCCTTTCGCATCCTGGTTGATTTGGCGGGTGGTCAAAGTCATTTCTTGAGAGCGCCCAGATTAGGGGTTTGATGAGGTCCTGTTGTATGGGTTGCAGCCCTTGATACTTCAGCTCCTAGGGGTCTATCAGCATCCTAAGAGGATCGCGAGGCTCCGTAAGGAAGACGTACTTATAAGGCAGAGTAATCGTACAAGTCGACTTCCTTACCAGGTACCTATTTATTTTGTTTTTGTTATTTTGATAACTTCTAAAATGAAATAAAAACTCTTAGCTCATAAAATGTAAACATATTTTACTGGTCTCTACCCACCATCCTGGGTGTGAATCAGCTATATATTCACTGGCTAAGTTAAATATTTAAAAATGATATTTTAATTATAAAATAAATTTTTGAATATACTTACCCGGTGAATATATAAATTAAATGACCCTCCCTTCCTCCCCAATAGAGACGCAGTGGGACGAGGAGAAAATTGAGTCTTTGTTTACATGGAGCTTGGTATCTGGCCGACAGCTGGCGCTGATGGGCACACCCGCAACCTGTATAGCGATCGCTGGCGAGTTTTTTTTTGTACAGTTTTTTGTCTGTCGAGCAACAGAGTTGCAGCTATATATTCACCGGGTAAGTATATTCAAAAATTTATTTTATAATTAAAATATCATTTTTTAATTGGGATTTGAAACTCCATATGAAAGGATATCCAAATAATTGAATCTCTCATAAATGGAGTAGCACCATCAGTGCATTACTTGGTGGTGTACAGTATCTTTTTTGGCCACTAGCTGCGCTTTCTTTTTAATCTTCACCTATATATGGGTGATGAATGGACTCCCAGGCCTCATTGCTTGAGCCTTATATCCAAAATTCTTGTATTCAATTCAAGAATTGGTCCTTGATTTTAGGCCTTGACTGTCTCATGAGTTCATCTACCAGTGCCCTTGGCAGGACTTGAATGTAAACAGTATTCTTTTCAATCTTATTCTCATGAAGTTATCATATTTAAACTTAGCATTGTGTAAGCGAAGTTAAACTCCATTTCTATATCAACTTAACGATCACAGCATTATTGTCTTATAAGACTTGAACAAACCTTTTTCAGTTTTAGCCTCAAAGTTTGGGTGTTGAAAGCACTAACCTTAACAATTAATGTGATATTAGTGAGAACTTTTTAGCCTTAAAAACTTTTGTATGGGTAAAAAATATTGGATACAGCACTTTTAAATGCCTAAGATTGACTTTTAAATTGTTAAGGGTATCCTAATTACAGTAGGATTACCATAATTTGATATTAGTTGGAACTTTTCTGTCTTACAAACCCCTTATGTGGGAGAAAATGTATTGGGCCATCACTTATGAATGTCTAGATGTGTTTTAAAATAATTGACATCTGATTACATTATCATTGCTGTAATTTAGTACATCTAAATTCATTCCAATACAATTTTCAGGTGACAGGGCCAAGCCAGCAAATCAGGGGAAAAGTTTTGAGCCCAGAAAATGTTCTTTCAAGTTCGTCGACGAATTGTGACAAAAATTTTGTCAGAAAGTCTGCTCAAGAGTACACCAGTTTTGTTGCAAGACAATAGAATACAAGATCTGCTTCTTGAAGTTTAAGTTCTTCCAAGATTTTTTGAAGCACCAAAAGCGTCTTCATTTATAAGTCACACTTGTCTAACCCCTAGTGGTGGTTAGGGAAGAAATGCAAAGTGCCACCTTGTGACAAATGATATTTTATTTTAGTATTTTGGGTACAATTATTTCATGATTTTTCAATTTATGTATTTTTTTAGGAGTGTAATCATGCCACATAGATAAAAGATTTCTTTTATCTCTTTTTTTTTATCATCCAACTCGAACAATTTTTTTCTCTATACAGCATTGTTCTCTAGTTTTGGGTAGTGACATAGGCTCTGTACCAATGTCTTCCGCTGTCTTAGATTAGAGATCTCATGCTTAAGGGTACACTCAGCTACACTATTCTATCTTGTTTCGGTTCCTCTTGTTATTTTGAAATTTTTATCCTCTCTTTATTTCCAAGTTTTATAGTTTATATATGAAACATTTATTTTTTGTTATTCTTAAACGTCTCTTGTAGTTTTCCTTATTTCCATTCCTCACTGGGCTATTTTTCCTGTTAGACCCCTTGGGCTTATATCATCTTGCTTATCCAACTAGGGTAGCAAGTAATAATAAGAATAATAGGACTACATTATATACATTTTAAAATGCAAAGTCGACTAATTTTAAGGCATTCAAGAATCTATAAGAGAGATTTGTTCTGTAACTGAAATACAAACCACGCTATTTAATATGGGTTATTACTTTCGGCGTAGCTGAAATGACGAGCCATTAGAATTTTAACGAGGGTTTACTACCCCACCGCTAGTTAGCGGGGGGTAGGGAGGGTAGCTTGCTACCCCCCTCACACACACCTGTGCTTGAGCTCACTTTGCTCTCGGCTCGGGTGGTAGTCAGATGTGTCCGCTTCCACCCTCGCCTTCTTTGACAGGCATTTAATGCTTTTTGCTTTTCCTTTGACAGGTGTGCGTGAAGTTGGCCTCTGCTATGCGAAAGAGTCCTGGATTACTAGACCACCCTTGTGGCACGTTTATGTCGGCGGTCGATGCTGACCCTCACACCCTTTGTCCTTATTGTAGGGGCCAGCGGTGTGATATAAATAAAGTGTGTAGGGAGTGGTCTATCTCCCAGTGGGAGAGGTTTCCTCGGCGTCGGAAGAAGTCCAGGCGGGATATTTCTCCTTCGAAGGTTTCTTTGAAAGGAGAAAATCCCAAGGGCTCTTCCGTGGCCCAAACCTCCTCCGAAGCTCCCACTCGATCGTTTTTTTCTGAGAAACTTAAGTGGTAGCATAGGCCATAGTTCTGTTGCCCGATCTCGGGTTTTGGGAGAGGGAGTTGCCTCCTATAGCGAGGCAGCTCCTCCTCCTCCCCTGGGGGAGGATTTAAATATTCCTGTAACTAATGATGATTTGTTTCAGCTTTGGGCTTCCTTGGGGCTTGAGGGTTTGCCCTCCAAGGAAGCCTTGTTTGACATGATCTGGTTGGGGGCTGCTGTCAAACAATCGCCGACTTTAGCAGAGGTTTATCCTCTGTCTATCGTTGACGTTGTCGTGGCAGAGGCTTCCGGTGAGTTATCTCAAACCTCTGCCCGTGATGACCTTGCTGTAGCTGAAAGCTTAGTTCCTCCCTCTGTACATCCTTCGAGGGAGGAACTAAGTCCAACGGTCTCTCCTGCCGGTGATTCTCTCCCTCGGGGGAGTTCACTGACAGAGACTCCCCTTCGGAGGACTGCTGATGGTCAGCCCGCTGACCCCACGGCCCCCAGAGGGCGTATAAGTCGTAAAGCCCGCCTTCTTCTTCGCCGTAGAGGCCTTCCTTCACCTCGCAAGGGTGTTGGGAGGCGCCTCTTCGGTTCATCGTCACTGCAGTCCGCCGCAGAGGAACCTCGCCATCGTTCTCCGACTCTCCCAGCTACAACCCTGGACCTCTCTGCACATTGTTCACGATCTCCTTCGGTGGAAGGTCGTCCTTACAAAGGACACGCCGACCTTCCACCCGTCAGACCTGCTGACCTGCCGTCGCCGTTCCTGGCTGCTGACGCGCTGTGGGCGCCAACGCATCCCGTTGTAAAACAGGCAACGGTCCCTTCGGGGTATCAAGTGCGTATGCGCAAGTTAGTGCATACGTCCCTTATGCTCCAGGTCTCTCCTGCGTGCCAACGCTCACCTGCGCACAAGCATTCATCAGCAGAAGAAGCTCCTGTTAAAGTGCGCCATGCGCGCCTTTGTTCTCCTGCGCGCCAACGATCTCCTGCACGCCCACGATCTTCTGATCTGGGCGCAGTGGGGAAGATTCCGGATAGGCCCAGGGACTTTTCTAATCCATCTTTTCAGGCGAACCCCCCTTTGGTAGCTCCTCCTAGGGATCGGTCGATCCCCTTCCCTCCAGAGGGAGTTTCTGACAGCACAGCTGTCAATCAGCAGCCTTGGTTAGGGTCCCTGGTCAGAGCGGTCATGCAGGCTTTTAAGCCTGTTCTCTCTGAGCTAGGCCACATATCATTGGCAGCTCCTACTCCCCTGAAGAGGAAGAGAGGAGTGTCGAACGTGGTGACTTCTCCAAGGGCGAAGCCGACTCCTCGTAAGTCCTTGAAGGCGTCCTCACCCCCCCCCCCAGACTTTCACTCCTTCCCCTTTGGACGAAGATTTTCCGTCCTCAGGGGAGTCACGCGAGGTGAGGCGTTCCCCCTTCGCACCAATGAGGGAAATCCCACCTCGCGCTCGAAAGTCTTCTTGGGTATGGGTGGAGAAGAGCCTACCAACCATCGTTGTTGGAGTCCTGTATCCTTTCCAGGAGGGAGTCGAAGGACTCCAAGACTGTGCCGAAGTCATCTTCAAGGCTTAGACCAGACCCAGCCAAGCACTTGGAGAACGTCCACGAGTCCCCCCAAGAAGAGCCTTTGGGGACAGGAGACTTCGCTGCTAGCCCTTCAGGAGGAGAGCTGCAGGAGTCAGAGCATGCGTTCTGGCAAGTTCTGACCCTTATGAGGAATCTCAATGGGTTTGTGGATCCAGTGATTCCCCTCGTGAGGGCAAAGACATGGTCTTGGACCGAGTCTTTGGGACTCAAAAACCCTAAAGGTTAGTGCGGCTTTGCCCTGGTCTCAAGGGGTTAAGAGTGCCAGAGACAAGGTCAAAGCCCAGCTCTCCAAGCTTGCCTCCAGCCAATCCATCGCTGGCAACAATCTCCTCCCACCTCCTCGTGTCCAGAGGAGGTACTTTGAAATCGTTGAGGAGACTTGTTAAGCTCTTCCCGGCGTCAATGACCTTAGATGTCAGGATGCCTGAAAACTTTAAATCAATCAATCAATCCCCTACACCACTCTTTGGAAGAGCGTACCAGGGGAGTCCCTCTTGAGTCACTCTCCAACCGGCAGGTCTCGTTCTCGGCGACGGAGATCCTTAGCCAGGAGAAGGGAGCGAAGTGTGTCATGCAGGCAACATCGTGGCTGGACATCTGGCTAGGGTCCCTAGTCATCCTTTTACGTTCAGAGGACTTGTCCAAAGAAAGTACCAGGAAGGCCATGGAGACCTTTTTACTCTCCGGCAATCATACGATCGAGTTTCTAGCCCACCATGTCTCAAACTTGTGGGCTAATACCATCTTGAAACGTCGAGATGCGGTGTCTGAGAGATTCCATCAAAAGGTCCCCAGTACCAAGATCAGCAGGGTCAGACATTCTTCCGTTATGGGGAAGAACTTGTTCGAGCCTAAGGACGTGGAACAGGCGGCTGAAAGGTGGAGGAAGTCCAACCAGGACACACTCCTACATAGGACTCTAACATCGAGGCCCTATAAACCTCCAGCACCCCAGCAACCACGTCCTACCAAGACCACGAAACCGGCAGCTGCAGCGAAGACGACGGTGTCTAAGCCCTTTCCTGTCAAGGACAAGAAATGCAAAAAGTCCTCCAGGGGAGGAAAGAATCCTAGAGGGAGCGGCCGAGGCCGCAAACGCTAGGATTGGTAGTCCCCCTGCATGTCCACCAGTGGGGGATGCCTACAAAGTTGTGCTAGAAGGTGGCAGCAACTCGGGGCCGATTCCTGAACCATTTCCGTAATCAGTCAAGGATATCGCGTGCCGTTCACAACATCTCTTAACTCCCCTGACAACGGATCCAGTGTCGTTGAGCTCCCTTGCCATGGGATTGGCAAGGGGACAAGCCCTTCGAGCAGAAGTCCAGACCATGTTGAAGAAGGACGCCCTTTCCAGGAGGTTGTAGATGGGTCCCCAGGCTTCTACAGTCGACTCTTTCTTGTAAAGAAGGCGTCTGGAGGCTGGAGACCAGTCATCGACCTCTCAGCTCTGAACAGGTTTGTCAAGCAAACTCCGTTCAGCATGGAGACCACAGACACGGTCAGACTTGCAGTGAGACCGCAAGACTTCATGTGTACACTGGACCTGAAGGACGCGTACTTCCAGATCCCAGTCCATCCGTCTTCAAGGAAGTACTTAAGATTCAGCCCAGACAACACGGTGTACCAGTTCAAGGTGCTGTGTTTCGGTCTTTCCACAGCACCACAGGTTTTCATCAGTGTTCACCCTAATATCGTCGTGGGCACACAGGATCGGCATCCGTCTCCTCCATTATCTGGACAACTGGCTGATCCTAGCAGACTCGGAGTCAACCCTTCTTTGACACCGAGACAAACTTCTGGGACTTTGCCAAGATCTGGGGATCATGGTAAATCTCGAAGTCCTCTCTGCTTCCCACTCATAGACTGGTGCCTAGGCACCAATCTCCACAAAGCTCTCCCATCAGACGACAGTATAGCAAGGCCGAGGAGGGTCGCAAGTCCTTTCCTCAGACGAGAATTACTTCCAGCTCAATCTCGGTTACGTCTCCTCGGTCACCTCTTATCCTTGGCTCGTCTAGTTCCAAATGGTCGCCTCAGGATGAGATCCCTCCAATGGCGACTCAAGTCTCTTTGGAATCAGGGTTACGATTCCCCTGACGTCATGATTCCTATGGGTCCTGCGGAACAGATGGACCTTCAGTGGTGGGTGACGACGAGAACCTACGAAGAGGAGTGAGCGACAACACCACAGTAGTGGCTTACATTAACAAGCAAGGAGGTACCTTTTCAAAGCAGCTATCCCATCTCGCAGTAGAGATACTGAGATGGACCGAAGCCCACTCGATTCCACTATGGGCTCGCTTCGTTTCAGGCAAGAGGAATGTGCTCGCCGACAGTCTGAGCAGAGCGTCTCAGATAGTGAGTACCGAGTGGTCTTTGGATCATCTAGTAGCCAACAAAGTCCTGACTTTGTGGGGTTCCCCGACTGTGGATCTGTTCGCTACAGCGCTGAACTTGAGCTTCTGCTGTATTGCTCCCCAGTCCCGGATCCCAAGGCTATCTGGCAAGATGCCTTCCAACAACAGTGGGACAACATCGACGTATACGCCTTTCCCCCGTTCTGTCTGATGAGGAGGGTGCTCAACAAGACCAGAATATCGTCAATCTTTCGATGACCCTTCTAGCTCCGCTATGGCATCACGCAGAATGGTTTCTGGACCTTCTGCAACTCCTAACGGAACTTCCGAGAGAACTCCCTCCACGACACGAGCTACTCAAACACCCACATGCCAACATCTTCCACAAAGCCGTAGCTTCGCTACGACTTCACACCTGGAGACTATCCAGCATCTCCTCGCTGAGAGAGGATTTTCGCAGCAAGTTGCGGTCAGGATGTCTGGACACCTGCGAAGGTCATCCGCATCTGCCTACCAGGAAAAGTGGGGAGTCTTCTGTGATTGGTGTCGTGGAAGGGGTATCTCTCCACTCGATGCCACTGTTCCAGCAATAGCGGAGTTCTTCATGTATTTGCGGTAAGAAATGCGCCATTCAGTCTCGGCGGTGAAAGGCTATCGCTCAGCCTTAAGTCTAGTCTTCAGGCTCAAAGAAGTGGACATTTCTTCCTCGCTGGAACTTTCCCTACTCATACGGAGTTATGAACTTACCTGCCCTCAGTCGGAAGTGAGACCTTCTCCATGGAACGTGGTTTGAGTTCTCAGGTCTCTTAAAAGACCTCCCTATGAACCATTACGCCAGGCTTCAGATTGCCACCTAACTTGGAAGACGGGTTCCTACTAGCTTTGGCCTCGGCCAAGCGAGTCAGTGAACTTCATGGTCTCTCTTATGACATCGCTCATTCAAGGGGATGGGGGAAGGTAACGTTCAGATTCGTCCCTGAGTTTATTGCTAAGACTCAGAATCCGTGGGTGGCGGACCTTCGGTTCGACTCCTTCCAGATTTCGAGTCTTCGTTCTGTAACAGATGACCCAGACCATCTCCTACTGTGTCCAGTTAGGAGTCTGAGGCTATATCTCAAAAGAACGGCTGCAGTTCGTCCCCAGATGCAGGCATTGCTTGTGAGCACTGGGAGGACTAAGAGGAGGGTTACCAAGAATACCATATCTGCATGGATTCGTAGGGTGATCCATCTGTCCCTGAATCCAGACCCTCCTCCGTCACGTCACCCTAGAGCACATGACGTCAGGGATCTGTCCCTGAATCCAGACCCTCCTCCGTCACGTCGCCCTAGAGCACATGATGTCAGGGGCGTAGCTAAGTCCCTGGCCTTCAAGAAAAACTTTTCAGTGACGCAGGTGCTACAAGCTGGGGTGTGGAAGCGTCAGACAACCTTCACAGCCCACTACCTGCAAGACGTGACCCACAGGAGGCTCGATACGTTCTCTATCGTCCCTGTGGTGGCTGCACAACAGCTTGTTTAAAACCTCAGGCTCCTTAATGGACAAGTAGCAGAGGGTTGAGGGCATTGTTACCCGGTCTTAGTCTGCATGAATGAAAAGGTATGTCTGGCCCTTATTTTTTTCTTCATCCTCCCCTCTCTTGGGGAAAGCAGCATCCTGGGTTCTCTGCACAGCTGACCTCGAACCACTGCAGGTAATCCATGTTTCCTTGTGTTCCTAGTATTAAGCTAATACTGTCACGTTCCCATACCCTTACGAGGTGGTATTGGGAGAGTCCTAGCCTAAAGTTTCCATCTAAAGGACTACAGGTCAACTTCCTAGAACGAGTCACACTTCATACCTTTACGCAGCTTATGTAGGCTGCAGCCCTTGTGTAGCAAGGTTCTAGCGAGTTGCAGGGACTCCTTATTGTTGTGTGCTGACACACTCGGATACTGAGTCCCTGGGCAGAAGCCAAAAGCCAGTACTGGTTGGGACTTTCCACCCTTCCTAACGGGTGAGTCACCCATATTAAATAGCGTGTTTTGTATGTCAGTTACGGAACAAATGACAAATTCGTAGGTAATTTGTATTTTTCCTAACTATACAAACCTTAGCTATTTAATCAAACTTGCCCGCCAGCCCTATCCCCCTTCAAGTCCTACCTCTAAGCAAAGTGAGCTCAAGCACAGGTGTGTGTGAGGGGGGGAGGGGTAGCAAGCTACCCTCCCTACCCCCTGCTAACTAGCGGTGGGGTAGTAAACCCTCGTTAAAATTCTAATGGCTCATCATTTCAGCTACGCTGAAAGTAATAACCTATATTAAATAGCTAAGGTTTGTATGGTTAGGAAAAATACAAATTATCTACGAATTTGTCATGTTAGAACCCTGGGGTTATATCATCCTGCTTTTCCAACTAGGGTAGCAAGTAATAAGAATAATAATAGGACTACATTATACACACTTTGAAATGCAAAGTAGACTAATTTTAAGCCCTTCAAGAATCTATAAAAGACATCTTTCAAGATATTTATATTGAATAATAATGTTTCAAGTTAGTGACCACCAGCTTCGTAGTTTTCAGTCCTTTCGACAGAAGTTGAGGGCTGATAGTTTCCAGTTATTGTTTGTCATTTTTACCGCCGACTCCCCCCCCCTCCCCCAAGCTCTTTATGTAGAAATAAACTTTGAAAATTTCTATCCAAAAAATTAAATTCATAACTCAATATTGCTAATAGACAAAATTGAACAAAAACTGCCAATTGGTGTGATCACTAGCTAGCAATATTTATGTGACTTAAAAAAATCTATTTAAAGATATGTCAGTTTTTTTTCCAGTTCATCTTCACTAAATTTTCATATTAGGATTTTCAGGTTTATTTTAACATTCGGTTTACAAATCATTAGTCAACTTTGCATTTCATCCTTCCAAAAAATACTCTCCTCCATTTCTACAGGATAATAAAAAAAATCAAAACATGGTGTAGGGAAATACAGTTTATTCCAAATCTTGCAGACAGTTATGATTGAAATGGACTTTTTTGTTCCATGTTTACTAGTTATATGATTTAGCTGGAAAGTTGTCATAAACTACCTTTGATTATGTATGCTGTTTTTTTTACTTTTTTTTTTTTGCCTATAGTTTAGATGTGCAAATCTTAAGCTAGACATAGCAGTTATGACAGTTTAAGTAATGTAATTTTATACTTATGTTTGATCCAATAATGATAAAGTAAAACTATAATACTTTTGATAATAATAGTATTAATAGTAATGTTACTAATACTGTGTTACATTCTAAAGGTCTCACATGAGCACATACACACTAATGGTAGACTGAAAATTTTATATATTTTTTTTCTTATAGTACAGATAGCTATATGTTTATGCAATAGCCATAACTTGCGATTGTACGGGTAAATGATTGAACAAAATTAGGAACATTTTATGTCAAATAGGTGTTGGCTTTCCTCTTAAGAAATTCGTTCTCTCCCCCATCACCTCTGTTCTGTAATGTCATCTTAAACACATGCCTGGTTTCTTGGTTTGTCTTATATTCTATAAGTTTTGTGGACGTTCCTTCTGGTTTTATTTCTTTACTTTTATGTATCAATTTATATATCTACTGCCTCGATGACAAGTTCTCTCTCATCCTTTTCATTTCAAGCCTAGACGATCTCACTTTTGTGTTCTCTGCCGTGTTTTCGCCCAGTTTATTGTTTGTAATGTGATAATCTAACCATATGCCACTCATGAATCTTTGCATTATGAACCATTTTTTAAAGGTCTTAACATTTTTCTGTACCATCGGCCATGTTTCTGATCTCTGTGCTTCGTAATATAAATTTGATTAAGAAATATTTATTTGAGCAAAGTAGTCTTTGTCAGTGGGAGGTCATTTCCAAATGGAGTTGTGAATAAATATGTGGAAAATTCAATGGAAAATAAGTTTAAAAGGTTCAAGAAAAAGAAAGTAAATTTTTATTATAGAATACAGTAGTGAAATTTGAGATGGAATTAGTTCTTGTGTAGTATGAAATGGAAAGGGACTGTTATAGTAGTTAAAGGCTAATGAATTCTAGAAGTATACTTAAGTATTTTGGGGAGAATATTGTTTTGGAAAGAAGTTTAACAAGAAATATCACTTTTCAAATTGGGGATACATTGAATTCTATAGGTAATTTCCTGGAGGAAGTGATTGCTAGACAATGACAGACATAATATCAGTTTATTAAACCAATCTTTGAATTTAAGGAAATTTTTTATTTTGTTTTGTTCACAAAGTTTTGTCTTAAATGTTCAACTTATGATTTAAACTAGTCGGTAACCTTTCGGGCCAGGCTTGAGAGTCAAGATTTAGACCTAAGGAATGATTTATTTAACAATAGAATTTTGTGTCGATGAAAGTAGAACTTAGTGTTGCTCAACGTATTTGCAAATGTTTAGTATCCAACACACACATTGTTGGTTGGAGAATTGAGGAAATGGAGGAGTAATTTTGGGTAGGAGGAAGGAAAGGCATTATTATCTATTGTAGAAGATCGTTTGGAACAAATATTTGTAGGCTATAGATAGTTTTTTTTTGGAAGTAAATACAAATTATTTTTTGAGGCTCCTGAGTGATGTGGTATTTGAAATGGCTGACTTTTCAAATGTTAGATCCAGGGAAGAGAGTATCGTCTCACTGTTGTAGTACAAGTTATAGAAGCATTTGTTTCCCCAAAAGATATTTTGAGTTCTTTTATATATACAGTATATATCCTTAGGTTTTGTATGGTAAACTACCACCACTATTAGTACATTATTTCAAATACCAACTCTACATCTCATCACTGTAATTATATTTATACTTATAGATAAGCAGTTACTCTACAGTATATTGTCACTATAATTGTAGATATTCCGTTAATATTTAGTCCTTTGAAAACTTTTTGTATTTTGAAACAAAAAGGTAATCTCTAATTAGCATGTTACATTTGATATTTAGTCATTTGAAAGGTTTCATTTCATTTGAAAAAAATGTAATCTCTTGGCATGTTACACTCAATATTTAGGCCATTGAAAACTTTCTTGACATGGTACTGTTAAACAAAATTTATTTAAATATTGGTCATTGGTTTAGAATGTTAAGAGGAAATAATGTTTACTCTTGTGGTTTCTTCGACCTTATTTTTTAGCTAAAGTGTTATTGGTAAATTCAATCATTTTAACATTTTGTAATGAAAATCTGAACCTCACTTGTATATGTATTGAAATTTTGCCCACACGAATGTTTTCATCAATGAGAAAGTAGGAGTTATTTTTTTATGTTTTAGGGTAAACTTTGCAATTGAACCTATGTATTTGGAATTATGTTGCAGTATGTATTCAAACTTGATCATAATAGTTAAAAAAAATTTATGTATTTCTAAGTAATGACATTTTGCTCCACTTTCTTGAAATTACTGAATGTCTTGTCCTGTGACTGTTGGGAAGAAATTGCTCTTAAAGATATTCTGAATAGAACTTCACAATAAGGTTAATATTACTGTTCTTTTTTTTTGTGTAAAGCAAATGAAAAAATTATTTTATATATAAGTTGAAAGAGTTAAAAACTACTATTGTACTACCAAAAGGTTGTCTATGAGGTCATGACTCTCTCTCTCTCTCTCTCTCTCTCTCTCTCTCTCTCTCTCTCTCTCTCTCTCTTTCTCTCTCTCTCTCTCTCTCTCTCTCTCTCTCTCTCTCTCTCTCTCTCTCTCTCGTGTGTGTTTAGTAAAGTAAAATTTTGCCCATTCAGCTTAGTTTATTGCAAAGTTTTCATACAAGCACTAAACATTTTATTATACTTATGCATTTGTTCCTACACGAATAAAACTAGAGTCCTTTGATAGGAGTATGATATCAGCAAAGCTGGAATGATCGTTTAAACTTTTATCGAGGTAGACATAATCGCTGGCAGTTGAAGGGTAGGCGTTATCGATTCCCAAGGTAGAGCAATTTTCAATTTGTCCTGGGATGCAGTTCAGTATTAGATGTGCTACTCTGCTGTCTCTTAATCTGGCTTTTTTAATCTTTTACTTTGATTGGATCCTCATATTTAAGAGATTTTCAATGGAAGAAGCTGAGGATACAGTGTTTCCTGATAGCTATAATTGTGAGCAAGTTGTTGGTGGTACCTGCCATTATCCAGGGTACTTCCTCCAGTCAGGCAGCAATTCTGTTGCGGTTCTATCCTTCAATGTGACCCGAAGGAAATTGGTTTTCCTTAAATATCGCTGGTGTTCCGTTGAAGGAAAAGTTTTGCTGACGACCGAATGTAAAAGTGAGGGGCACCACTATTCTTCTTCCCTCCAATGTCAATCTGATCCTAGCACCTGGAAAGATGCCAAGGATTTATCATGTAGTCGTGCTGTTACGTAACATTTCTGGTGAGAGTACTGTATAGTCATCGACTTGTATAACTTCTTTCTCACCTGCCTCATCATCATTGGAGTCTTCATTGCACTTTCTATGTGGAAAAATAAATATATCATCAAGGAAGTGCATTAAGTACTGTAATAAGAGTTGTTCCTTGCAGTAAGAAACCTCAGCATGCATCTCTTGAGGTGTCACGGTACTCGCATGTACAGGTATTGCTCGACTTACGACCGAGATAGGGACCGAGAGATTAGTCGTAAGTCGAGTTGGCCGTATGTGGAACTAGAATAGTGAAGTTTCTGTAGATTTATTTTGATACGTTATGATTCGGCAATCATCTGGATCATATTTTGTCAATATTTATTTACTGTATCATTATTCCATTTTCTTGTTTCATAGGATATCATATGCTCTATAAATTCATTATTGTATTCTATTCATCAATTTTGGAAGCATTTTACAATCGAGTACTGAAAATTTTGTTTACCTTTGGTTATGATCAGCTGATCTGAAAGTGCCGCTACCTACCGTATCAAAATATGGCGTACATACGTATGGCATATTTTTTTTATCATTTCTTAACTTACTAGAAATATCTTCATGATGAATATTATATCAACGTCAATATGTTACAGGAAATCAGTTTCCATACAGTTCGTCTAATCATTAGGTATAATGCGAAATCGTTGTAGCTCTTTCTGTGTGTGTGTGTGCTCGCTCTCGCAATCGCATACAGGTAGTTCATTTTTAAAGCTTCACACAGTATTGTAGTTCTATATTAAGCCTTTATATTTCATTAGACATTACTGTGTTTAATTGTGTTATATTAAAGAACGTTTTTATTTTATTTTTCAATTTCTTGAGCATATCAATAATCAACAAATACTTTCAATTTACTTTCGGTTGGCATCAGCTGATCTCAAGGTCACACTGCCGTATTACTATTATGAGCACATATATATAGTGCGAATAACACTGATTTATATAATTTTCTTGACATTCAAAATTTCTTCATAATGCATATTACATCAGCGCCAATATGTTATAGGGTATCACATTTTCCATACAGTTCGCTTATAGACATTATTATTTATAAAAGGAATACGCTCTCTCTCTCTCTCTCTCTCTCTCTCTCTCTCTCTCTCTCTCTCTCTCTCTCTCTCTCTCTCTCTCTCTCTCTCTCTCTGTGCATTTTGTTTTTAATTCAGTTGTATCTTCATATTTTTTTTTAAATTATTAAATAATTCTATATATCATTATTCGATGTTTCGATTATGGGAATAGTAACGCATCGGAAGGAAATAACTTGATTTGCCTCTCGCCTTCCGCCAGAAATATGACGTCATCAGACTTTTTTCTTAAATTTACGGTAAGTTGTACTAATCTTATAACTAATGATACAGACCACTAAAACACTTGATATCGTTACTGGGTGTTTCAATGATGGGAATGCTGTAATAAGATTACTCGGTAACAATGAAAGGAAATTATTCGGTTTGTCAGCGCGCTTCCGCCAGATACATGACGTCACAAGTCATGTGACATACAGTAATCTCTACGAACAATGACTTGCAAAATATGTAAATTAATTTTCTTTGTTTCTCGCAATAAATGAAAAGAAAATACTAACTTAACAAACAAAAGTATTTTATTTTTATAATGTAAAAGGAAATATATTATTTTCAAGAAAATATTTGCCCTAATAGTATATTTTCTTTAGATAAACATCGATCCATTATCATAGATTAAAAAAGTAGCGTACAGTCAAATTTACGCTATGTAGTACTCATGACAACCGATACACATCCTCAAAATACTTTGTATCATTATTTAATATATCGATAAAGGAAATACTAATATGAATCGTTAGCCTATTGGAAGGAAATCACTGTATTGCCCTGACGCTTTCCGCCGGTGATGTGACGTCACCAGACATAATATGAACTCGACAGATATTAAAACTTTTCTTAATGTATTTCTAACTGAAAATAAATACTGAATATTAACAATAAAAGAAAATAATAATTTACCAAGATAAATCAGTTTATATGTATACAAGAAAATAGATTATTTTCAAGGAATTATTCGTCCTATTTCCGATAAACTTATGACGTCATCACCCTGATAAAAATGGTCGTAAAGTCGAATAGTCGCATGTCGCATTGGTTGTAAGTCGAGCAATACCTGTACGCTGTTACCAGTGCTTGTTTCATTACAACTTTTCCAGTCAAAGATATTGATAGATTACAAAACTTTGATCATTCCCATAACTTGTATGGGCTACGAAATCTTTCACGAGCTCCGAATTTTCTTAAGTGGTCTTTCCCTTCGTGTTTTCTTCTTGAGAATGTTTCTATGGTGTTCGTTCCTCACTGTAGTCAGGTTCTGCATGATTGGAACTGCCATTGGTTCTAAAGGTGATTGTAACATTCAAGTTGCCAGGAAAATTTTATCTTTCTTCCCAGAGCTCAAAAGCTTCGTGTGAGGCTGTCCTACGACCTAGATCTTCCTTTGCTTGAGGACCGGTCCAGGCCTTGATGTTCCCAAACTCGTTAGTGCGATATCTATTGGAGCAGGTGACCTCTGGGGTCCAATCTGAGCTCTCATACCGGCACCAAGATGCTTCATTATGCTTGCGTGGTTGTTGGCAGGAATCCTCTCCAACCAAGTATGGGCACTCTTGTGATGCTGGTACGATCTTTCGTCTGCTTTGCAAAGGCTAACATACTAAGTGCTCCATTACCCTTGGGAATCCAGAGACAATTCAGTCATTGAAGGACACCACTGAACACTTGTTTGTCCATGCTTTCTCTACGTGGGATCTCCCCATTCCGTTAGCTGACCAAGTAATGTTTCCCTTAGCCTTTCAGCCTATTTACCTGGTTTATCGATTGCTCAACATTCTGTCGATTATATCTGTCTCAGGATAACTCTGGCAGCATTCAAGTGCCACACTAATTAGTATCTGGATTAGCTATTGATCTTAAAAGTACAGGAAGTTCTACCCATCTTTAGTTCAGGACATCAAAGAAGGCATACTTTTCTAGTCGAAGCCTCTCTACAGTGGAATACGGTTCTTCCCATCTTCCTCCCTCAAGGGACAGTGTGAAAAGGCTGTCACTTGCCCTTGAACCAGATTTCAGTCTATAGGAGGTTCAGCCTTGGCTCAGAAATAATTCCAAACAGTCTTTCCTCTTCAGGAATTCAAAACCACTTTTGGAACATCACCCAAGTCCTTGGGTTTCTCACCCGGACCCTGCAGGAGCCCATAACGGGGCATCAGATAGGATCTGACGCCAAGACTACTTCCGAGCCTGGCCCTCCTCATTACAAAACGTACCCTGACATTTCGTCTGTCACCCTTGGCCTCCGCATTACAAAACGTACCCTGACATTTCGTCTGTCACCCTTGGCCTCCGCATTACAAAACGTACCCTGACATTTTGTCTGTCACACGTCCTTCTCAAATGGAGGAAGGCCTTCCTCTTTGATCTGGATTTTGTGTCTGAGCCAGATTTTAGCTCTGCTCAGCTCCAGATTTAAGCCCTTATTAGTCTTTCTTTATAAGTAGGGTCGGGATGATCAACCTCTGTCCTGTGAGGGCACAACGACAAGCGAGCGTATATCTCTGGTGATTCACCAGAGACTTTCCTGCACCAAAACAGTAAAAGTGATATCCTGAATTTAGCTGCCTTTGACTCATATACCTTAAGGAAGAACCTGTCATTGGTGCTAGTCCGGAAGATAGGAGTCTGGTATGGTAAGACTACCTTCATTGCCCACTACCTTGGATAATCTTATCCTTGGTCCTGTGGTAGCTACTGAACATTGCTCCCACACGGAACAAAAAGCATCTGGTCTAAGGTAGCAGTTGCAGTGTAAGTCGTGGAGGAGAGGTGAGAATGTGGCCATTTTTTCCTTCTCATGTATTGAAAGGGAAAGTTTCATTTTGTATGGAGGTATCTTGCCATCCTCCCAGACAATGGGAGGGTAGAAATCCATTTCTCAAAATGATCATGCATTCAAAAAAAATCCTTATGGATATATACTCTTCAATGAACCACCTACCAGTCTCCTGGTATGTCTCTAGCTAACGCCTGTGACATCTTTGAGCTGAGGTTGACAGATATCATAATTTTGACCTCCCCGTAGGACCACATTGCTTTGGCATATTTCCTGGATTTGTAAACCATCCAGTTTGGTTATAGGGACCTTCTACAGTAGGATAGGTCTCCTATTAAAGGACGAGGGTGTGTATATGTGTAGGAACAAATCACAAATTTCTAAAGTAATTTGTATTTTTCATAACTACAAATCTTAGTCCTTTAAGTTACACTGCCCCTCCCAACCACCCAGAAAGTCATAGGTTAAAAGTCTAAGTGAAGGTCACCAGATGGCAAGTGGGGAAGGCCTATTCTTCACCTGCCAGCAACAATATCTACCTTGTTAAAAGTTTAAACGACCATTCCAGCATCGTCAAAGTTATACTCATATTAAAGGACACTGGTTTTTTATAGTTGGGTAGAATAAAAGTTAGTTTTAAAATTTTGTTGTTAAATAGTCATTTGGGTTATCTTGGTTAATATGGTTAGAGATTTGCAATCTTGTCAGTTATATGATTGAGAGAGTTTAGTTTCAAGCCAGTTTAAAGTAATTGTCCTTCTTTGGGGGCCTGGAGCTGTTTGCAGTGAATCTCATTAAAAATTTGCCCTTGTAAGTAAGCTAGGTGTACCCTTTAAGCTTGTTAGGCATTTTATTGCAGTCTTGGGATTATTTTCTAGTCTGAACTAAGTCATTTGAATGATAGTATAGACTAATTTTGTTATGGTTTAGTTTTATATGTAATGGTACAGTATTTAGCATTGCCCTTTGAGCATGTGCTTGGTACTGAGGGCAACACTTTTTAATGTTACTGACCCCTGTCAACACAGCCAACAATTATAGAAGGCCAATTTTTTAGTTGATAGGGTAATGTATAGTTTAATTTGTGTTTTAGGGTAATCAAAAAGCCAGCTGAGTCCCTGGTTAGGCTGGAGGAACGTAGAGAGTAGAGGTCCCCTTTTTGTTTTGTTTCTTGTTGTTGTCGGCTACCCCCCAAAATTGGGGGAAGTGCCCTTGGTATATGTATGTAAAATGGTTATGGCTTTGAAGTAGCAAATTAGGTTAATGGTGTCGAAGGTTGCACGAGCTAGATTTCCGCATCTTTCTAGAGTCCTTTTTAGAATCTCGTTTGGCTTTTTGCGGTGTTTATGCATAGGAGTTCATAGCATTAGAATGTGGTCTGTAGAAAAGATATGTAGACAGCTATAGTCAGGAATTAGCAATTAAACTTTAATTAGACAACTGATAGCAGTGTGCGTCATTATTGCGAAGTATGACAGACTTAAGCAACTGTTCCCTAGGAAATTGTATTGAATGTTTTTCGTAGTTTCTGCTTGGCTTTGATTAATGCCTAGGTAATATGTTAGTAGAGTACCATATTAAATTACACTACTCTACTTTGAAAATCCATTTTCTCAATGATCAGATTTTTTGGCTAACTTTCTCGTAAATGCATAAGTGAAATAAAAATGTTTATTATAGAAAATTGAGTTTGTGCATGCCTAATGGTTGACTTTATAACTAAACTTTTTTTTTTTATATATATTTCTAAAGGTGTATTTTTGGCATTTTATAAAATGGCATGTTTTCAAATGATTTCATTTTGAAGAAAAGTAAGTGTCCCCTTCAGCTTTTTGTCAGTAGCTGATGAATAAATCAAATTTATTTATCATGGGTAAATTTTAATCCAAATATTGTAAGTTTATCATACAATAATAAAGAATTTTCATTAGTGTGCCATATATCAGTTAATCGTAATTATCATTTGCTTTTTCATTTGAGCTAAGTAAAATTCAGCAACTAAATTCTGTTGGCCACTTGTTAATATCTTTAGGTAAAACCACATGGTGTTTGAAGTAAAAATATCTTTGCCTTATCCTTGAAAACTGAATAGTTTACTCTGTAAAGCCTAGAATACCTTGAAAAAGCTTAATACTTTTTTTTATTTATAAATTAACGTTAACAGATCAGTTTCTTAACATCGTGAATTATTGTCAATTTGTTTTATGGGTTCATGAGGTGATTAAATAAAGACCCTTGGACTTACAAATCCCAATGTAAATATTACTTAGTTTTCCCAGAAAAGAATTGAAAATTATTGCTTTAAAATATATTTTTAAATGAGAAAATATTAGTCTCAAAACTGTTTTCATTGAGAAATTTGTCCTTGAGTATATTTAATCTTTGAAAACATGCATAAAAATGCCAACATCTACATTATCTTTATATTTCCTTTCATCATGAGCAATTTCTTATCCAACCAAGTTAAAATATCTTGTAAAGTGAGGAACTACTGTATTTTGTAAGAATCCTTGACAGGTAGATTTTAAACAACCATGTATACCCTGTTTTGGTATTTAACTATGAAAGCAGTAGCAGCATAATCATGAATTTAAAATATCAAAAGTATTAGTCTAGATGAAAAGGTTTAAAGTCTCATTAATTTTGGCTCAATTTAAAAATGTTAACTATTATCAGTCAATTTTGTCTAAAAGGCTGCAAAAATATTAATTGTTTTTCAGTAAATTTTGATCAGGGGAAACTGGATTCTCAAACAAGGGTAAAAAATTCTGTGATTATCAATGTACAGTATATGTGACAGTTCTCATGTTAAACGCAAAGTCAAGATCACGGTTAAGGCATCTAGGTAGGCTATTACTAATCCTACGTAGATGTGATATTAGTAAAAACTAAATGTTTAATAAAATTTCTAAGTGCCTTTTTCACGAGACACGTTGCCGATACATTTTTAAAACGGTCATGAAAGTTATGGCCGTAATAGAAAATGTATTGGTGACAGGAGTCTTGTGATAAAGGCAAGAAAAGATCTTTGTTAATTATTATTTTCTTTACTATTATTGCATATATGTAGGATATGTATCTGCCTACTTAGATGCATTAACTGTGATCTTGACTTTGCATTTAACATGTGAACCCTGTTGCATATATATTGATAACCTGATAGAAATTTTTACCCTTATTTGAGAGTTCAGTTTCCCCTGATAAAGAGAAAATAATTAAGCTTTGACATTACTTATATACATGTATATAATAAACTTCATATGTAATTTATTTTATGCACAACTGAAAAACTACAAAAATGTATAATGGTTTTTCAAGAATAAAATAAAACAAAGATTTAAACAATTTTATTTACCAAAATTTCTTTTATTTTTTTTTTTTTTACAATTCTGTTTATTAGTGTCCCCCCCAAAATAGGGGCTGACCTTGAAGGACTGAGTTGGCAGCTAACCAATGAGCTTTTTGCCCTTCTGTCCTGCCACCAGAGACCAAATGAGAGTAAGAAACGATCCCGAGGGAACTCCCGCGGCAAGTCTGGAGTCCTGAGTCCCTACGCTTTGCGAGGGAGTAGTCTGGCAAGTAACGACTGCATCCGATTACTGGAAGCCATTTTGTGTCATTTGGACAACCTCCATTTGGTAGCTCTATTGAACTGGGTGTAAAGATAAGCTCAAAATCTCTAAGGATGTTAATACCCCAAGACTGGTGTTGAGAGTTTGTTATATTGGTAAGTTACATTACAAAGCATAACCAATTTTTTTAGGTTTTTGAAATGTCACACAATCAAATGAAACACTGACTTGGGAAAAATTCTTAATCTGTTATAACTTGGTGAACAGGCAAACTTTACATTTCCACTTTGTTAACTTGAATCAAAGTTATCTTGTGCTGTATAATTATGACTCCACATGAAGTAACTGGAATAGAGATATTTAAAAACGCAATCGGTAATAAAAGACGTCTTTTACTCGATTCAAAATCCCTTTAAACTTTTACCAGTCAAAACGGGTCCATAACTAACATTATAACTAACAAAGATTAACATACAATGTTGCATTAAGACAGGTAATTTGGAAAACACCATAGAAATTAAAGACTTTTCTTTCAATCTGATGTTTATTAAGGTAAATCAATTTAGCTATGTATCTTAAAAGACCATAATATAGTACATATTCAAATGCTTAGCTCTGGTATGATAACAGAATCTAAAGGAAACGTGATATAACCATAGTTCTACAATTCTCTTGTAACAATACTTTCATATGCAGAATAAGTTCAACTATAAAGTCAAAATTCACCAAAAGTATGACAATATCTCGAACATCAGCATCGGCGTCAAGCAAACGTTTCTTCATAACACAAAAAGTTATCTGATTACCATCAAATATTTCCCAACTTTTCGAGATGTCTTCTATTTGCTCTGAAAATGAACACAGTGTTTGCTCAATTAAACACATGATTTATGGAATGCAGTACTGCTGTGTGTGGTCTTTGTGCTATACAACCTGAAATCTATCTATGATATATCATTGCATCATCATCAACACTGAAAAGTCACCTGAATACGAATCTAACATCATTATCGTTCAGACATTTCTAGTATGGGTAAAAGTCTAAAGTTCACTAAAGTATGGAGTCACTTTAAGTACAATTTCTTATACCAGGATAATATCTTCATAAAAACTAGTGGAACTCAAGACGTGTCCCAAACTATATGATTCAATAGCTCTTGTATTGGTACAATTATGATGTTCCAGCTAATAAGGTGCTTAATCAAGGGCTTATAGCTTCCCCTATAATGATGTAACATCATACAAAGCTTACCAGCAAAATAAACTGAAACACTTATCACTGGTACAAAGACTACCTTACATACCAAGGAGGAGTTAATCTTAAACGAAGCATATTCCCTTTTCAACACAAGTGAATTTAATGGAGATGAAAACAACCTGCTGGGTACATAAATACATCCATCTTTTTGTACTCTTCAGCCATGAAAAATTTATGATCAATATAAATAACTACCAGCACTCAAGGAAAAGCAACAGATGTGAAATACCTGATGCATTGAGTAACCCAAGTCCCAAGAGCTTAGACTGACAACTATGCTAAGAAGCAGACAAAAAGTATGACTCAACCTGCAAACTGCAATGAGACATCTTCAGTCTATTCTTATAATTTGAGAAAATCTAACTCCTTTCTACTTCCTTCATACTTGCAGATGATGAGAAGCAGATTGCATCAGCATTTAAAAACCACAAGTTGAAATTCAAAGGGTCATGACTATGACAAAAATGTACAAAAACACTAAAGTAACCAAGGTATTGGTAATCAAATATCTATCCATCAATCATCAAAACTACAGAGTTTCAACAGAACAAGTATAAGAATGAGATAACCAGTACATCAGACTTTCCATGTACAATATATAAGATCATTATTTAAATACACAGATCCAGTCTGAGGAAGCCAAACCCTTGCACATGCACCATATGAAGAGAAGAGATAAGTATCAAGAGCAACTAAGTCTCTAAGCTTCCCTTGCAGAAGACACACCAACCTATGAGCTCTAATTAACATAACCGGCATCAGAGATATAGTGACCATGAGCTGACTATTAAAGGTGGACTAAGATAGTCAGAATCAGAGATATAGTGACCATGAGCAGACTATAAAAGTTGGACTAAGATAGCCAAAATTAGAGAAATAGAGACCATGAGCCGACGATTAAAGATGGACGGGAGTTCATTACTTGATAAAATCAAGGGCTGTCACAATCTACAGTACTTGGGGTATTAGATGCAGATCTCACTGGAGATAGATTGAGGGACGGAAAAATATCCCAACTGCCACGCTTGCAAACATCTAACCAATGATGCAAACAGAAGGGGAATAAGGCCCAAAGCAGTCAACTACAACACTTGTGAACAAGAATTAGTCTTTTCTCCTGCAGATATTAAAAAATACATGAGAGACTTACAATCAAACAAGCTCCTGCCACCTACTACACAAACACATCAGTCGATATTGTCACTGATGGAGCAGACTACATAGTATGCCATCATAATTCATAGTGTAAGCAGAATCTGTCAAAAAAGTAACTGATGATTACTCTAGGTATGGAATGCATTCAGAAACAAAAGTGCATACACACAATCTAGTAATCACACTTAATATCTAACAACGAAATTCTCATTCAACTGCTTAAGTGTACCACAAGAAATTGTCAGCCCATTCTTATTCAACCAACTTCAAAGAATGTATAGTCCCTTTCAACTTTGATTGCTTGCAGAAAAGAAAGTCGTCTTGACTGAATCAAAGTCCCAATTTAAAACAAAAAGGACCCTGACCATGACATGGAAAATATAAAATCTGTACTTTATCAAGACAATAGCATTCAAACATGTCAATGCACAAAAGAACTTCCAAATTATGGAACCTCTACATTTAGAGTACAAACGGCGTTAATGACCTTCGATGTCAGGATGCCAGCGAACCTCAAATCATTCATTCATTCATTAGAGTACAAAGTCTACTATGGTACCTCTCTATTTTGGAGTAGAAACAATATTTTCTATGGAATAACTATGAACTCTAATTTAGCATAAATGAAGAGATTGAAAAAACCTTAAAAGACAAGATCAAAGGATCTTCATTGCCAAACCATCTCTCAACTAAAGACAGTGTACAACAGACTATTCAAATACAATAAACTGATGCCCTCATTTGAATAGAGATCCACTTGTAGCCTGCCAACCTAGCACAAGAGTAGCCTTCAAGGACTCAAGCACAATCATTAAGATATCATCTTGACTATAGTATCCCAGCCACAAGCAGACATTAGCCTACATGACCTAGCTAACAGAATAGGCAGTAAAAAAAACAATCCCGAGCTATGAATTGAGGATGGACAGTACATCACTTAATAAGGTCAAGAACTGTGTAAGTCTACTTAAAGGTTGCTCATTAATAACAGAGGCAAGGGACAGTAACAATGCCCTAGAGACTGATCATATATACATATGATCAGCAACCAAGCCCCCTATCTCCCCAAGCTAGGACAAGGGATGGCCGGGAAATGGCTGCTAATAACTCAGCAGGTAGACCTACAAGTTCCTAAAATCCCCTTAGCCTTAACTCACAAGAATGGTGAGGTTGCAGACACGAGAAACTATCGAGTTTGAGAGGGTCTTGAATCCCAGTCAAGCATAATAACAGGCAGGGATGTTAAAAAGGAAGAACAGGAGGTGAGGGCTTACAACATACAATACTCTAACTTCTATATCTCAACAATGATACAAACTGAAGAGGAACAACAACTCTTGCTAGCATTAGCACCTGCAGCTATAAAGAACTACACAAGAGGCTATCAGCTGAACAAGAGCTCCAACTACCTATTGCTTTACACAAATGGATCAGTTAGTCAGACCATTGATACAACAATCTGCCCACATTTTTACTAAAGGCAGATATTCTGTCAAAACAATATGGCCACAACACAATTGATTCTAGGAGAAATAGTTGGACTTCAGAAATCTTCCATTAAGAAACAGTAACTCCTGTTCAACACTCATTTCAAAGAAAGAATTCAAGCTATTACAGCATTTATACCAAGAGAAATTTACAATATTTCCCATGGTGTGAACATATGAAATAGCAAACTAACACCAAAACAGAGGGTGACCTTAAACTGGATTCTAAGATACACTAATGCACCATGAAAGTCAAACCTATTACAAATATGGTACAGAACTCAATGTCAATATTTGCAAGAAACCAAATTTACTATTGGTGTCAACAACATTACACATCTGTAATGTGGCACAAGTCTAAAACCTTCAACCATATTCTATCACAAAGAACCCTGTGATAGGTAAAGACTTGCTATCCTTGCAACAGGAAAATAAAGAGCAAAGAGCCAGCATATAGTATGAATAAACTTCATGAATTACTTCCTTAAGTGTCCAAGTACCTCTGAAGCAGGAGTCACCATCATTATACTCATTTGTCTCAAAGAAAACACCTTCTATCCACCACAATACTTAATCAGAACTGGGATGGACTAAAAAACCAAAATAACCTGTTTTGCCCAATCCATATATCTCCATTCTGGCTACTGGGTAATAACCAGGACAAGACTTATAACATTTGTACTGCTACCACTTTTGCCAATCTTCAAAACGAAAGATTTCATACATACTAAGATAGACCAGTTAATATAGAGTACATAATACAGACACGAATACTATCCAAACTAGAATCTAATCTATATGTAAATTATACGGAGAATGAAGAACTTTTAACAAAGATCTCAGATCCAAGCACAAAGTGGTATTCACAAGCAATTGCAAACCAAAACTGACTTTTTCAGTTAAGTAATAATCAAATATTCAAGTAACCTGGTTTCTAACATGATTACAGAGACGGTGAAATGCAAGAGAGATTTACAGGTTCGCTGTGACCCTAGCAATTGAGAGAGGAAACGTCTGATATCCACAATACACAAAGTAAGGTACAGCTTAATCCATGAGGGTCAGAACAAGGAGAAATACAGGTGTCCTGATATCCACAATACACAAAGTAAGGTACAGCTTAATCCATGAGGGTCAGAACAAGGAGAAATACAGGTGTCCTGATATCCACAATACACAAAGTAAGGTACAGCTTAATCCATGAGGGTCAGAACAAGGAGAAATACAGGTGTCCTGATATCCACAATAAACAAAGTAAGGTACAGCTTAATCCATGAAGGTCAGAACAAGGAGAAATGCAAGACTGGAAATTCATGGAAACCTGGATAAATTCAGCAAAGATACCATATAGAACATGAAAGAATCAAGGAAGGGCATGATCTGTTCCAGTAAGCATAAATATAAAGCTACTGTTACAGATACAGTGAAAGAAAATTCAACCTGATTAGGAAAAAATCTAAGCCCATATAATAAATGTTTCCTCTACAGTAGAGAGAAAACATTGTAAGAGTACACATGTTGAACTGTGCCAAGAGAGAGAGAGAGAGAGAGAGAGAGAGAGAGAGAGAGAGAGAGAGATCAATTTAGTATATCACGGATCAAACGAAGATTAAAAATCTTAATGATCCCGAATTGTATTCTGTTAAGACCGAACAAATCAACCAGGTTAGGAAAAATGGTTGAAATTTGAAAAGTGACCAATAGTTACTTCTTATAAACTGCAAGATAAACATCCCGCTTTAATCTATCATGTAGAGAATGAATACAATAATATCTTCTCTTCTCTACAGGATACAAAACACAAAAAGACACAGGAGAGAAACAAGTTTCTTATAACAGAGGTTACGATGATACCTGATAAAATCAACTGGCTCTTGTAATGTCCAAGTGTGAAAGAATACAAAGCCTAGATTATTTCATACATGGCAAAGGAACAGTATTTAGACAAGCTGCTCAAAACAGCATTACCTGAAGTATGACATCCAGAAAAGATAGTGAGATAGAAGTACAATACAACAGAGTCATTGATATGACAATTTTTGAACCAGCACCTGAAAAATGGCTGGTTTAAAGGTCAGTCATGAATGGCAGAGGTGAGGGACAGTGACAATGCCCTACCTAGTAAGAATGACCTACAGACGGACCATATATACATATGATCACCACCCAAGGGCCTTCTCCATCAAGCTAGGACCAGGGTGGGCCAGGTAATGGCTGCTGATGACTCAGCAGGTGGACCTATAGGCTTCTCCAAAACACCCATTCTTAGTTTACAAGTATAGTGAGGTTGTAGATACTACAAGAAGCTATAAAGCTTGAGCGGGTCTCAAACCCTAATCCAGCTTCCATTAGGGTACCATAACCAAGGTGAAAGGAGAGCATAAGAAAGCTCTTATAACACATCAGCAACCAACTTAATTTTAAAGACTTCCATGGTAAACGAAAGGGAAAATCTCTCAATTGCCACAAATGAAGGGAAATGTCCTTATAAATCAAAGCAAATGGAAAATTCTTTATACAATAGACTAAAATCCATAGCAGATTTACAAATGCAGACAAAATACAGTAAATTTCAGTGTATAATACGATCTTTAAATAAGACCAGGTCGAACATTAGGGCACATTTTAATGAATTTAGGTCTGCTAAATCCTTTGGACCACAGAGAAAGAAATCACTATGGATTCAGAAGCTTAGGTATAGTACCGGAAAAATTCCTTTTATGTGGGAACATTAAGAAAAGACATTAGAATACTTGTACTACACAATTCTTCTGGCCAAAAGAGAATTAGATCCAGAATATGGAAATGCAAGCAAGAACTGGGTTTAGGAATAAGTCTCCATTGGGAGAACAGGATTAAGTGAAGTGAAAAGTTTTCTAAGTTTCCTTTAAAAAGGAAAAAGGAAGCCAATCAAAAGCTAATAACTGTTTACTTATAAACAAAAGAGATTATAATGTTCGAGGTGAACATCAAAAGGACCTCGGGGGAATGAGAGAAATGATACTCACAGGAGTATATAATTCCAGCAACTTCCTCAAGACAATTCATTCCAATATGTATCGTGACTTTCTGAGTCTTACTACGAATGTCACAGGGCTACACAACACAAAAAAACTTCTTGGAATAAAGAAACAATACTTGAAAAGTCAGAAAAATAATTTATCCGCTCAATTTATCTTTGTATTCAACTAAAGTGCTGAGTCTACTTTTGAATTCTTTGTCGTTAGGTTAAGGCCAAATTGCCTGAAGAAAATACTGGCTCAGAAAACTGAGAAAACAGCTACAATTAATATGGATAAATATCTCAGATTTTTTACAGTTTTATTGTTGGTGCATATGAAATAATCTGTAAAACCGACAAGATTCTTTTCCACAGTTAAACTTTGCCTCATAAATGCTATGGTACGTTTATATAGCTAGCACTAATGCAAGCTTTATAAGTAAAATCCCTCATTTTCAAATAAGACTTTCATTTCAGCACTGCATTTTGATCAATGCAAAAAGATTACACGTAATCAAAAGTAGATTTCATAGTCAAATACAGTTTACTTACTGACCAGTCTTTGAAGGGTAAGGATTCTAACATTGCGATCAAGTTAATCCGACTCTTATGACTACGGTAAGCAACTCTTTAACCTATAGAATCCCTTGACAGAAGCAAGCAACAAGAATCACCCACAAGGAAAAAGCTGCTAATACCAGTATGCTGTTCACATCAAAAACAGCATAACAAAAGGAATAGGTGAAGAGAAAATTCTGTGAATTAAAGAAGTCTTCTCATAAAACATTTTCTGCTATTCCATTGCCCTAGACATCAGACATAAATTTCAACTTCACGAAGCATCTAAAATGTATCGCAAAGACCAACGAGATATTAGAAGATCATCGACAAGGACAAAAAGACAACGGAAACTCTCTTCATATTACCTACAGCATTCAGTAGCAAATATGAAATGCCGACCATATCCGTATCACATGCCTAAGCAAGGCTTCCATGCGATTCATATATCCATATAAAAAGGCCCACAATATAGTAAACATTATAAAATGCCAAGAATATTCCTATTTGCATACCTATTGTGAACGATACCATTGATGGCATATCAAGTTCTCATTAAGCAATTCACAAAATGATTTCTACGCCATTTTATGAAACAAGACAACATTGGTTTATATCAAAACTCTGAACCTGAGAAATGGAATCTCATGAACTCTCTCTCTCCCTCTAAATTAATTGTTATAGTAATCCTGTTTCCTTTTCCTGAAAGATTTAGTATCCTAAATATAATAAAAACATACACAAAGTTCCTCCATAACTTTTAGTGGGACATGTTCCTTTTAAGAACTAAAAATGCCCTATGGATAATGACTCTCAATATTCACCTTCTCATGACTTTTCAGCGTTTCTTCAAATGCAATGATATATATGTAAATATATTCCACGTTATATAACACAGAACCACAAATAGCAATACTGCATCCACAAATCTACGCATAACATTGAACGCACACTGAAAACTGTTCATTTTCAGCTCAAATAAAAGAACATACATATAAAAAAAATCGAGAAATGTTTTACAAGTAATAGATACATTTGTACAATACAAAGAAATGTTTGCTTAATACAGATGGTACTATTCAAGATATACATTTTGGTGAATGATATCCTCACAGTAGAAAATATTCTGTATATGAAAATCTTACTCACAAAGAATAGTAGATATATGATTTATCATTTTGTTTTCTTTTGATTCTGTTCTCATAATTAATGAATTAAACATTATCGATATGAACTGTAATATGGCATATAAAGTACAGAGCATAATTGATTTACCTTAAGAAACATTTGATTAAAAGAAACTTTAAACTCTACGGAAATTACCAAAAAACTTTGTCATACTGACAACACTTTCCTCGTAATCTTATGTCAGATATAATATTAGCAAGGTGGAAATTCTTACTGTAAAAGTTTGAAAAAATTATGAATTGGAGTTTCAAAGACGTCTTGAATAACTGAAAGTGCTTTTAAACATCTCAATTTCCGTTTTCATTTCCTCGGGAGTCTTATACAGTACGAGGTAATTTTGCTCCAGGTTAAAAAAGCAGAACTGGAAATATTTAAACTATTCAGCAAGTTACAACAGATTCAGAATCCATCTCAAGATTCAGCGTTATCTAATTGCGTGCTATTTCAAAAAACTTCTGCAAATTAAGATTATGCTATGTAAAATAACCTCTACCAATAATAACAAGATCTCAACCATATAGTCTTAGGCTATAAACATCTTTAGATTAATTTATCAAGCTGTCTCCATACCCAATTCAGTTAAGAGTTACAAAATGGAAGTTGCTCAAGTGGGAGAAAATGGCTCCCGGCAACCGGATACAGTCGTCACTTGCCAGACTACTCCCTCGCGAAGCGAAGAGACGCGCGACTCCAGACTTGTCGCGGGAGTTCCCTCGGGATCGCTTCCGACTCTCAAGAGGCCTCTGGTGACGGGACAGAAGGGGGTTTCTCATTGGCGCCAACCAATCAGTCCTCCAAGGCCAGCCCCTTGGGGTGCGGGCACTTGCCTTTATTTATAAACATTTCCAAGTTTACTACAACTACGTCTGAAAGAGAACTCTGTCTTAAGATTGGATACAACAGCAATATCACATAACATCAGTAATATAATAATTTCTCTTAGACATAAATCTTCGATCACAATTAGCAAGTTTCTAAGTATCCTATCTGAAAATATACAAATAGTAATAAAAAGAATATTTCCTAGTAACTTCATAAACTAATTAGTAAAGGATATAATTCTTTAAACTTGAGAATTTAGTTGCTATAACGTCATGCGCATAATTCGTATTACATTTCCGAAGTATCGTAAGAATAACTAACAGTGAAAATTGCATGAATTCTACTCCTAAATACTTAGTACTTCATCTACAACCTCAGTCTCACCTCACCTCATGCAAATGCTTAAGAATCTTAATGAATTCCTACACCTATAATATTCCATATACTGTCAAATAATCTATACAGTACCTGTTCATATATTATCACTCTTAAAATTTATTCAACTAAATTTTTTGTGGTGAAAATTTAACCACAAACTACATCATTTTCTTTCCTTTTAATTTTACTCTGTTCCTACCTGGCTGTTCAACTTTGCTAACATTAAGTGGTTCTTTAAAAAGGCAAAATTATCTTCAACAGTTTACTTTTCCTTATTCTTAAGGAAAAGTAAACTGTAATATTCTATACAAGTGAGGCTAGTTCTCCCAAGACTGACAATTCTTATTCATATCTAAAAATAGCTACGAAACCTGGAAAAACTACTAAATGGTTCAGATAATGATATGAAATCTAGAAACATTACTAAATGATCTAGATAACCTACAAAACCTAGAAACATTACTAAATTATCTAGATATGCTACAAAACCTAGAAACATTACTGAATGATTTAGATATGCTACAAAACCTAGAAACATTACTAAATCATCTAGATATAGAAAAACTTTCAAAATGAAAAAACTAACATCGACAGTTTTCACTTCCGTAACAACTTATCTACAATATTCTATATAAACGAAATAAGTTTTTTCAAGCTAAATCATTAATAAAAGTTTGACAATTCCTATCTATAGCTACAAATATCAAGCAGCTAAAGGATGTTCAGATTTATGTCAAGAGAAATTAATCTAGACATATAAAAATAAGTTCTCTTTTACAATGATCAAATTACTGTACATAATTAGTTTTGATGTACAATATATCAAAATAAAAAATTTACATTATTGCAGCAGTGGTCAAATCAAATAGTTTTTACCTCAGGACAAACCTAGACTTGAGTAAACCGGATATTTATGCATATGGTAACATAACGTCTATGAAGCCATCCTATAACATAATTCAAACGAGCTACCTAAATACTGTACAACAGGTTATCTTAGGATACGTCCCTGATTTATAAACGATATCTTTGGATAGTCGTTCCGGGGGTTAGAACCCCGTGATACCTGACGGTAATTCTCTTATAATATCAATCGCAGAAATATCATACAGTAGGAGACAGCCGGAGGGAACTTCCATCAGGACGACATGGCTAACTCACCCAAAAATAGATTTTGATACCCTTTAAATACTTATTAAAATCTGACAATTGTTTATTTCCACGAACAGTTATGCATGTGCGTTTCAAAGTTTACTTTAAAACACTGCATATTGAATTTGAATTTAAAGTTACAGAATATTAAATTCTACTTTAAAGGAACAGAATATTAAATCTTAGTTTCAAAAACAGTTTTGTTCTGTGATAAATCTAAAAACAGGTTACTGAACCGCATATTAAATTTGAATTTAAAGTCAAAGAATATCAAATTCTACTTTAAAGGAACAGAATATTAAATTCTACTTTAAAAACAGTTTTTTTCTGTGATAAATCTATAAAAAAAAGGTTACTGAACCACATATTAAATTTGAGTTTAAAGTTACAGAATATTAAATTCTACTTTAAAGAAACAGAATATTAAATCTTACTTTAAAAAAAAGTTTTGTTCGGTGATAAATTTAAAAAAAAATGCTTACTGAATCTATATTTAAATTACTTAACAAGTAAATAATCTACTTGTCCTCCTGCCTAAATTGGAGATGAAAACTTTGTTTTGATGTGTAGCAAACTAACAGGACAGAGAATACTGAACAGAAAATCACTGCAGTTCATAATGACCGACACAGAAATCTAAAGTTTATACAATTCAGATTTCTAAATATAATAAAATTTGACCACTGCTGCAATAAAACCTTAACATTAACCCTACGAGGATTATAACTGGCAGAACACATTTGGAATCTCTCTACAGAAACGGAGAGTTCTTCAACTACGGAACTTATCGGTTGATGTCGAGGTCTAGATTAAAGCTTATCAAAGTACTTTGTACACACACACTCACATACAAACAAGCACACTTTCCATCTGGCTAACCAAATAGTACCATAGCAGCCATAAATAAAATCAAGGCATTATTCGTTAATCTTGGGCCTCGTTCCAGCAAGAACAAAGTGTCTTACATATACTAAGGCAAAAACATTACTTTCATAACAGTTGAGCCATTCTTCTTTCGTATGAATAGTACATGAATCGCAGGTACTTTCCTTAAGGTAATTAACTCTATACCTTCACACATACACATGCATACACTCAAACTAGTTGTCCATACACTTTTACTTATTCTTCCTGATTCAGGATCTACTCCTCATACAAGAGGATATCATTTATCCATTCACACGCACACACACGCACTCACTCACACAAACCTCTTCTCCAATAAGTAAAATGTGATCTGCCTGTTATAAAAACCTTTAAAAACTAATATAAATCCTAAACTAACGCAAAAATTAAACAGAACAACAACACAAAGTGTCAGGAAGGTTTTTACCCTGATAACTACAAATTAAAGTTTACATCAGTTGAACCAGACAAGATAATCAACTCTACACAAAAAAAGAATTTTCCCTAAAGTAATGATAAAATTTACAAAAACATGAATTTAAGTAAAACCCTTATTTCAACAGTACATTCATAATGATCAACAATAAGTTTAAACACTTCCTGACACTTGCGTTGTTTACAAAACCTTAACGACTCAAAATGTTTCGGGCAATTCAGCCAATAGCAGAAGGTCCTCAATTTACAAACATTCAGATATAAACACAAATCCAAGTGATATAAAGATCAGATATTGTATCAAAACTCATAATGAAATACCATAATAAAACAATGTATAATATTGTGGTGGCCGATACGGTAACGTCCCTGACTAGTGAACCCCAAGCTGGGGTTCGAGTCCCGCTCAAACTCGTTAGTTCCTTTGGTTGCTGTAACCATTCTTGTGAGCTAAGTATGCGGGGTTTGGGGTAGCCTATAGGTCTATCTGCTGGTGAGTCATCAGTAGCCATTACCTGGCCCTCCTTTGTCCTAGCTTGGGTAGAAATCCTGACTGGTGAGTCCCACTCAAACTCGTTAGTTCCTTTGGTCATTGCAACCTCACCATCCTTGTGAGCTAAGTATGGGGGGGGGGGAGGTTTAGGGGAACCTATAGGTCTATCTGCTGGTGAGTCATCAGCAGCAGTTGCCTGGCCCTTCTTGGTCATAGCTTGGGTAGAAAGAGGGCTTGGGCACTGATCATATGTATATATGGTCAGTCTCTAGGGCATTGTCCTGCTTGATAGGGCATGTCACTGTCCCTTGCCTCTGCCATTCATGAGCGGCCTTTAATGGACTATTTGTTGTCTTTGGCTGCTGAAAATCACAGGCATGTGAGCTAGGTGAATCCTACCCTAAGCCAAAATTTAATAAAATTTGACTTACAAACAATTTGACTTAAAATTATCATCTTGGAACCTATTAAGTTTGTAAGTTCAGGACCTTCTGTTATAAAATTACATAGAAATTACATGGATTTGATTACATCATATATTAAAATCTTCAATAGCATTTTTATCATAAACCACCCATGTATTTAAATGATCGTACCTCAAGCAAGTACTCAGTCTTTCCTTTGCATTATTATTACTATCATTATTATCATTACTAGCTAAGCTACAACCCTAGTTGGAAAAGCATCTTCATTTACCCACTCAATTCAAATTTACTTAAGAACTGTAGCTAATAAAACCATTTCCAATTCTGAACCAGGTCTATGTTCCCACTTTCACTCAAAATCAATCTAGCAGAAAATGAAGCCTCTTCTTTAACTAATATGAAATAAAAATCTGTTATTATTATTAATAGCTAAGCTGCAACCCTAGTTGATAAAGCAGGATCCTATAAGCCCTTATACAAAGTACCCAAATGAGGAAAGGAAATATGGAAACAGATAAAATGGCATGCCTGAGTGTACCCTCAAGCAAGGGAACACTTGAGGGACCTAATCCTATCATATAAAAGTGAATAGAAAGACTATACTATAATACAAAATGTGCTAAACTTTGAAGCTGAAGAAGACATTTCTAAATCAAGGAACTAGTGACATGTATATGAATGATGTATCTAAAGTCTAATGTCCATCATACATACACACACAAACAGATATGTTCGAACTTCATACTAAAAGCTTTACATCAAAACTAATGACGCTAGAGTTATAGAAGATTTTTGTATTCAATCCCATGAAGACTCTTGAACTGCATATATGCTATGGCCCAGCACGGAGGCTCCCCTGGTTGAGTTAAAAGGACGCTGAAGACTTGAGTGCTGGTCTGTAGTTGAGGGAGATTTTAGAACATTCTACGACATCTGATTCCACACAAGATGAAATAATCTGAAACGAAACAAAAACAGTTTTGGTATTAAAAATATTTGCATTAAAACATTTACCAAAATATTCATAGCAAGTAAAATGGTTATAAATATTTCATATTAATTAATAAACCTAAAAACAATTAATATAAACGCTCAATAAAAATATATCGTACAGTGGAGCAGTTTCATCATAAAAGTTCAGATAATTTTCTAAATTTCTGACATACATCTGTATCACAATACTTATTTACGATTTAGTTAACTCAGTGGTTTAGTATAATTAATTACCAATAAATATCTTAGGCCCGGGATTTTCCAAAATATCTGGATAAAAATTTCTTAGGCCCGAGATTTTCCAAATTCAAATTATCTGGATAAAATTCTCCATCGTTTCTTCCCAAAACTAAACTAATGTCCGGACAACCTTCTATTCTTTCTCCATTTGAACATTCCAAGATTATTTTCTTTGGAATAAATACTACTAAGAATAACTAAACTAAACCATTCATATAAACTGCAAATATCCAACAAAATAGAAAACAAAGTAAAATAATTGTAATACCGTATCTTATGAAAAAAGAAAAAGAAAAGTAACAAAAGAAAAAGAAAACAAAAGAAAAAGAAAAGTAACAAAAGAAACAAAAAAGTAACATAAGCGTAAAGTCAAAGTACACATAAAAATAAAAACCAAACAGACAGAAGGTGACGCTATGAAACCATAATGAAAATAAGCCACAAACAAGAATCATTCAATGAAAACAATGAAGACTCGACTTTATAAAACTATTCTATATTCCAAACTCTTCCAACATTAGATCATTAAAATCCAGGACAAACTAAACTCAAGCGTGTTGGTGGGTTGCCACTTGCCGGTAACTAACGACACCTCGTTATGAATTCTAACGAACGTGTTCCATCCTCGATGAAATTATACTCCTACTAAAGGACAATGATAAAAACAGCAGACAGATATAAACAACATGAAAACTAAAACCTCAAACATTGATTTAACTTTCACCATTGCACTACAGTGGAATTACAAAAACTGAGCCTCAAACATTATTCGTTCATTACTTACTTTACTTTTACTTTAAGGGCTGCTTTTCCGGTCCTATACAGCAGGGAGCCCTACTCTCTACAGGAGCTCCACAGTCATTTTAACATATTCGTTTGAAAGCTTTTGATATTTCACACCGCGTATTGCTCGTTTACTGTCAAATTGACACTATCGAAGCACTCACAGAACATGAAAGTCTTCAGTTTCATCTTGAAAACCTTAATATCTCCAATCTTTCGGATGTCTAGTGGGAGATTATTGTATAGTCTAAGGGCTGCATATTTAAAGGCTCAAAAGCATACAGTAGACATGATCTTTCACAATCTTGGAGGAACAAAGAAATAACACATGACATAAGCATGTATTATGTTTGAATACAAGTGAGGTACAAGGTAACAAGAGTGGTAAACACATTCATATCAAACTACAGCTGGAAGAATAATGAGGAGCCTTCGTTCTGAAGACTGGTGGATACCCCAACTCCCCGGTATACAAACAAGAGTTCTCTTGCTTCAAAACTACAATTACCATTCCAGCTCTCCTTAATAAGGTATGTTATGCTAAAGAAAGAGGGTTTGTATTTCACGTAAGAACAAATGGGTCTTAAGTTTATTTCATAAGGAACTGAAATATATCATTAATAACAATTTTGGAGAAATTAACATGAAGGAATTGAAGAATCCTTTATAGGAAATCAAATTGTAGTTTACAATGCTCACCTTTGTAAGTCCGTCGTTTAATAAATTGTATTGCTTCCCATGTCTCTGGCGTCACGTCTACATGGAATGCTTTGGCAGATCTTGAAGTGTCATTTAAACTTGCAGACTTTATTGTCCTAGACTCCAATTTTGTTTCTGCATACATATTTAGCATGTTTGTCTTGTTTGCTCCTAACAATGTTTACTGTATTGGACACAGAGCAAAATGTGTCTTTAGTCATACTGTACATTTCTTCACTCTAAAGTTCTGTATATATAATTCACTCAAAATTTGCAGATGACTAATCCATTTTTCGTCCATCAGACATTTCTCAGTCACATCCTACTGCTCCACGAAAGTTTTTCTATCTTCTTAAAACTTTAGCAGACATATACACACAATACAGTGGGTGAGATGAAATTGAACCCTAACAAAACTCAAAGTATGATTGTAAGTAGGTCGAGGACAGTGGCTACTCAACATCCGGATCTTAGCATTGATGGTTTCTTCAACTCTGTAAGAGTCTTTTAAAATTTTAGGTGTGATTCTTGATAGAAAATTTTCTTTTGAGAAACTCATTAGGTCTGTGTCTTCTTCAATTGCACAAAAAATTGACTTACTGAGAAAGTCCTTTAGGAGTTTTGGTGATCGATCTATTCTGAAGAAGTGTTTTAATTCTTTCATTCTGCCTTGTTTCAAGTATTATTCTTTCCGGTCTTCAGCTGCTGAATCTCATCTTAATTTGGACAGGAACTTATAGTCTATTAAATTTCTTATTCCTGATATAGATATTAATCTCTGGCACTGTCGTTCAGTTAGTTTGTTATGCATGTTGCATAAGACTTTTCAAAATTCTGGCCATCCTTTGAATTCAGATCTTCCAGGAGTGTACCATCCTGTTCGTAATGCTAGGCAGACAGTTAATTCTAATAGTCAGGCCCTCTCCATCATAAGGCTCAATACTGTTTAGAAGTTTTATTCCTGCTGTGACCAAGTTGTGAAACTTCAGAAGTTCAAATTTGCAGTGAATGTTACATTGAACAGACTAATATAAGTCTCTTTTTATAGTTTATGTATGAAAGACATATTTTAATGCTATTACTGTTCTTAAAATACAGTATGTTATCTTAATTGTTCATTACTTCTCTTGTAGTTTAATCATTCCTTATTTCTTTTCCTCTCCAAGCTATTTTCCTGTTGGAGCCCTTAGGCTTATAGCATTTTGCTTTTCCAACTAGGGTTGTAGCTTAGCTAGTAACAGCAATAGTAATAATAATAATACTAATGTCCTTTTGCAGGATGGATTTTTGACAACTCTTCCAAACTTTCTAGGTTACGACTGAAAGACTTCAACTTGATAAAGTCGAGGAACAGAATTTTATCACTCAATTCGCCATCACTGATTAAATGTCTTGAGGGGTATTCTTTCATGGTTATAGTTTTAGAGGCCCAACCGCTTTGGCAGGCTAAACAAAGTTCGTTATAGATAGCAGCCATTCCACATACAACCATGTGTTTGTTCCTTGTTGGAGCAAATCATTAAGGAGACAATTATCCTTCCTTCAATAAAGAGACTTGAAAAATATCTTCTGAATAAGTCACATAGAAATAACTTGTTAACGTAATACAGTAGTTGCTAGATATGACTAAAGCTCAATCATAAATTTCAGGAATTATTTTCAAAGAAATTTGATGGTAATACATGTTCCATGATAACTTGGAAGAAGTGCTCGAGAGCAGCATTGATAACAGTGTATAAATGGAAGGCTTTCTAACGATGATCAGAGCAACTTCATTCTTTTTATCTCATCAACCACAATTCTAATGACATTTTCGTATCCCTGCTGATCATCGTGGTCAATCTATCAATCTCTATTTGTTGCTTGATTCAATTTCAAATGCGTAACAGAGGACTTCCCGAGATATCTAGCTCGAACAAAGCTTTCAAAGACCACATGATATATCCAGATGATTCTAAGAGAAGGTGGACTAAAGCCAGGCCTTGTTTCGGAGGGAGGTACCTCACGAACAAGAAACTGTAAATTTCGCAGAACTGTCATGATGAGGAACAAGTTTTCCAATTCTGGTGAATTCATGTTGATCTTGATACGGAATGAAGAAATCTAAAAAAAAGGAAGTTAAATGAATATGGAAAGAAACGATACTTGCTTTTTGAATGGCAGTACCCTAAATGAGAAAATTCAATGTATGAAACATTAAAAACTATCTGTTCTTTATGTCAAAAGTATTTTACATTCAAGTATTTACTACAATGATCAGAATATCAAAACAATTTCTAGTAATTTGTATTTTTCTTAACTATACAAACCTAAGTCCTTAAATGGGAGTAGTGAAGCTGAACTCAAGGTGGTGGTCATTACTACAAGGTCACTGATAAGTAACTAGGAAATACAGCAGGGTTCTGTTTGATCGAAAGATGTCAATAAAACTAAAGAGCAAGATCCAGCGCCAGGCTGTGAGACCTGCAATGCTGTACTCGTCCAAAACATGGACAACTAGGAGGAGAGATGAGAACAAGATTGATGTAACTGAGATGATGAAGTTGAGGTAGCAATGTGGACTTGCTAGAAAGGATAGAGTTAAGAACGAACATAGAGGCACTCTCAAAATAGCACCAGGTTCAACCAAGGTGAGGGAAAGTAGACCGAGATGGTATGGACATATAAAGAAATAAGAGGAAGGCAGTCCAATAGGGAAGATGATGGATATGGGACTACTGTACCCGGTAGGAAAGGGATACATGGACCAAAATTACGATGGATTAACTGTGTGAAGTGAGATATGAGGGAGCTGTGATTGAGCGAGGAAGATGCACTGGACCGAAGCAAATGGAAGAATGTGTTGAAGAACATTACAACGACCCCAAATAGGGACAAGCTTTAATAAAAAGAAGAAAAAGACCGATAAGTAAACTGGTCCCCAATGGACAGTCCACTGAGAAGCCACTTCGAGCCTAAACCTAGGGTTGTGGTGGCCAATGTGGTGACGTCCCTGACTGGCGATCGCCAGACTGGGGTTCAAGTCCCACTCAAACTCGTTAGTTTCTTTGGTCGCTGCAACCTCACTATCATTGTAAGCTAAAGTTGGAGTGTTTGGGGGAGCCTATAGGTCTACTTGCCGAGTCATCAGCAGCCATTGCCTGGCCCTCCTTGATCCTAACTTGGATGGAGAGGGGGGTTGGGCGCTGATCATATGTATATATGGTCAGTCTCTAGGGCCTAGTCCTGCTTGATAGGACAATGTGACTGTCCCTTGCCTCTGCCATTCATGAGTGGCCTTTAAACCTTTAAACTTGTAGGACAGTTGAGGCATGATGTGTAACTTAAGGACTCTGGTTTGGTAAATAGCTCCTATACAAATACAAAACCTCATCCTTTAATAGGAGACTTATCCTTAGGAGGGAAGAATATCCAACAACAACACTAGCTGGTTTAAATACCGGAACGGCAAAAGACTTTGACATACAAAAGGAGCAGAAGTAATGACTCCTGCCAAATTCGAAAACCTGGGAAAACGATGTCCTAGGTTTCCACCAAATCTTGCCAGACGGTCATGGAAGAACCTATATCTATAATAAAAGTTTGAAATGTATGGTCATTAAAAGCAATGGGTTCGTATACATCTCCAGTCATCATCATCTTTGAAAGGAGGACAGGAGATATACTTCTATACTTGAAATATACAGAAAAGCTATACTGTATACTTAAAATGTACAGAAAAGTTCATTGGTTGGGATGCTTACCGGCATCAAATGTCCAATCCAGTAAATATAAGCATGGCCGCTGCACCCTAAGAGAAGGAAAACAAAAGTGGAAAAATGACTGACATTCTTACATCTCTTCCTGGACTTACGTCATAACTGCTATCTTGGAGGAGATGCTTCTTGTCCGGTGACACAGGTAGGTTTGCTAATCAACCTGCTGAAAAACTACCAGGAGCCTAAGGGTAAAAGTATCCTGGGACTTATGGGTATAATCACAAAGGTAGTGAGTGGTAAGGGTTGGCTGGTGCTTCCAGAATCAAGCCTTCAAGACTTGCAATGGTGACAGGTTAGTTCTGAAGGCCAGTGTCAGATCAATCACCCTGATTTTGTAAGCGCGTGCTTGTAAAATTCGTTCTGGTTCTTCAAATGACGCCGGATATGCTGGTCTGAAGATTTTTTCTTGGTAGAAAGATGCAGAGGATCTTCACAGATATCGAGACATCTGTACATTGCCTCGCGAAAAGCCTTTCGCTCGGAGGAGATACTGGATAGTCTCCACCGGAGAAGTGACAGGGAGGTAACCGATGCTCAGTTCAAATGAGAGTTGTGTGAAAAATGTTTCTTTCCGCTATGGGAGCCTCTTGAAAGAAGGTTCCTGATACCACACTCTTTCCCACTGCATAACTTAAGACTTTTTTCCATTAACACAACTCAAACATAACTGTCTACAATACCATCATTATCACCATCATCTCCTCCTATGCCTATTGACACAAAGGGTCTCGGCTAGATTTCGCCAGTCGTCTCAGTACTTCTCCACTCATCATCTCCCACTTCACGCTTCATAGTTCTCAACCATGTAGACCTGGGTCTGAAACTTTTCTAGTACCTTGTGGAGCCCAGTTAAATGTTTGGTGAACTAATCTCTTTTGGGGAGTCACTTGCCTTAGTTAGATAGGCACTGCGCATCACAAGGATCTGGCTATTCTTTGATGAGTCTAGTCAATGAATCCTCTATGGATTTGGTCTACAATTCCATTTAATAAAATTAATTAAAAAAAAAACAAAAGATTAAAACAGCCAGAGGAGCCCGATGAGAAGTATGTCTGTACTCTACGATGGTCGAAGTCCAACTGAAGGTTATGCTACACAGCAGGTGGGAGGGGCCTACCCACTAGCTTCTACTAATACCTTGTTAAAAGTTTGAACGGCTGTTCTACCTTCGTTGAAGTCACAGTCTTACCAATGGTTGAAGGTTTGTATTATGTGTATGAACAAATATCCCTTAAAGTAAGTCTGATTTCAAAGTAGCCAAGATGAGTAACAAATATTTCTATTACAAAAAATACCAACTACAAAATACTCACAAATTAAAGAATCCAAAAGTAGTTCTTCAAATATATGATATCCCTAGACAATGCAGAACTGTCCACAATTGGTTGACAAATACTCACACCTGGAAAAAAGAGAGATCTTTATTGTAATTCACACTACACAATACAGTATGTACTACGATCCTTATTATTATGAGAAAACCAAAATGCTCCAAAGACAAATTTCAACTGGACATTGTATCAAAAACCTTTAAACATGAGTGCATATTCTTACTTGAGGACTTGTGGAATGTATAGAGGGAATTTCTGTTATTTCTTATATAAATCATAAACCAGGATTCTTACTTGAGGACTTGTGGAATGTATAGAGGGAATTTCTGTTATTTCTTATATAAATCATAATCCAGGATACTACAGTACTGCATTGCTTTAAATTGAACAGTTTTACACCCTACTCACCTTAAGAATTTTTCATTATTCTCCGTATCTCTAGAACTGAATATATGTATGGTCTTTTTGACAGTCTTGGTGTGGATTCTAGATTTTGACATTTAGTTCCCATATGCTCCAGCCTTGCTCCAGAAGGGATGGCTTTTCTCTTGCTTAAAGTCAAAGACTTTTAATTAGTTCAGGACGTAAAGACATTTCTGTAGTAAAAGTATCTGCTTGTCCAAGACATCGAAAACTTGCAGCTAATCCACTTTTTGTTCATCCATCATACCCTACACTTTCTCTACATTTTTAGCTTCATCTTTTACAATTTTAGCTTCAAATAAAACCTAAAGGCAGTCACATTTGTGAGTCTTACCTTTTCTTTTCATGAGTCTCAATACTACAAAGTATACCATGAGTTTCAGTCAAGCAATGAATAATTGTAGCATGATCTTCCTCATCAAATAGTTGAATCAGTGGATCTTCTTCAGAAATTAAAACTAGGCACAAAATGCTTTTCTATTGCCTAGTTCAAATCAGTCTCATTTTATAGTTGATAATTTACTTTTATGTTTAACATTGTTATTCATCTTGATGTTTATTTTTCTCCTTCTAACTTTTTCTACTGTAGTATTTTTTGGGCTTGTGTTGCTTTTTCAACTAGGGTTGCACCTTGGCTAGTAATAATAATAATGAAGAGTAACAAAAGGGTGAAAGTTCATCACCGATGCGGCTGAGGAGATGAACACGGACTGTGGATTAAGTCAGACATATTTAAATTTAAAACTAAAACAGAAGTGACACTGACAGAGGTGACAGTGGACAGAGACGACGCGGTTCCAAATGCAGGAGAAGCAGTTCATCTTTGCAGGGGTTCAAAACTATTAAACCAAAAGGCTACAAGTTTTCATACAGTAATGCACATATAACGACTCCTCGATTTCAGGCTACGACTGGAAGGTTTCAATATGGCAGCAGAATTAGATCTAGCCCTTTTCCATCAACAACTTCAACTATGATGAAATATAAGCTGGTGTGCTTTCTAATTTGTGGCCCTAAAATATGTGGGACATAGTTACTAACCTTGTAACTTCCACTTAAATTTAGATAATTAAAAATCTTATAACACTAACTGTTCTGTCTGTTGCCATCATCTGTGAAAACCGTTGAAACAAGTGCTGAGGAACAGCACTGAAAATGATACACAAAAAGTAGGTCTTGCTTACTCTAAGATGGATAACCTTACTTCTTTGGCCTTTCATATTACATATACAAACCAGGTTTGTATAGTAAGGAAAAATACAAATTATTTCGAAATTTGTCATTTGTTCCGACACTACATAGAAACCATTGCGCTCTTTATAGCGGAGACTCACTCCATGGTGGGTTAAAGTCCAAAAACCAACTGGCTGGTGGCTGACCCGAGGTGTATACTCTTTGCTTCATACAAGCTGTTTAGAGGGCGCCCTGACATTTTTTCTACATTTTCCATCTCTATTTGTTACTTTAAGGTTGTGTTGACTGCAAATCATTCACAAAACGCTCAATTTTCATCAAACACATGATGTTTCACGACAAAGGTCTAAGAGTGGACAAGAGCCGACTAAAGTTAAAGTCCTTTTGGGGCCAGGTAAGCATAGAGCTCCTTCAATACAGTCATCATCACACTTGAATCTTGTGATTGGGTTCCTTGCAAAGCAATACTGACAAGTCCTTGTAATACACCTTGAGACTCCGACAATTCCCTTTCGATGAAACTGATTACAGCGATGTATACTTATTTCTTGATCTTGTTTGAAGAAACCTGAAGCAGACGAAAAAGTAAAATGTAACAAGCAATGCAAAAGACTGGGACTTACTACATGAATAATAGTTAACATAAGGTATGTCTAATGCATGATTTGCATACCGAACTGTAACCTTAGTTTGGTAAATGAAAATTAGTATAGTAATGCATTAGACGTACACATGTGCGAAACTGTACTTCACATCGTACGTCTAAGACCAAATACTACATTCAGTTTATACATTATTAGAATACTAAAGGGAACTAAAGTTTAATCCAAAAAGATGAATACACAAAATCAATATCAGGGTTCAAGGAAACAAGTATAAGACATGTAAACTGACTAGGTTCAATACTGTAAATCCTAAACAGAATTAATGGGAAATATCTTCAATACAACAGACACCAGCCACAAAAACACTTACTAATAAAAGTATTTAAAAGTGGTTATGACATCCCTGAAATAGGCAGGGAAGGTTTGTATTCATACTGCTGATGCCAACACTCACATCTGAGGGAGAGAAGACTTTTAATGTAACTCACACTACTGTATCTAAAGGCCGGTTTACAGGGGATACTTTACTACCATCAGCAAACTATCCCCGTGCAAAGGCAAAGTGTCCTCGTGCAAACGCTTACTATCCTGGAAAGTTTACTTGCCACTAGTTACTGGCGCCAGTGAACTATCCCCAAGTAAATTGGCCTTAAGCACCATTACCATAATTATTATCATCATTAGGACAAAATATCAATTAAGTGGAAGGTCATCAGCTTCCAAATCTTTGGAGATACACACACAAGTCCAACTGATAATATGGTAAATCTTGGAAATTGTATCAAAATTTCACAATGAAATACTGTGATAAAACATGACAAAGTCGGAGATAATTTGTATTTTTCCTAACCATACAAACCTTAGCTATGGGGTATTACTTTCGGCGTAGCTGAAATGACGAGCCATTAGATTTTTAACGAGGGTTAACTACTCTCTTGCTAGCTAGCGAGGGGGTAGGGGAGAGGTAGCTAGCTACCCCTCCCCCCTCACACACCGGTGAACTGATTCACTTCGCTTAGAGGTAAGACTTGACTTGAGGGACAGGGCTGGCGGGCAAATATGTGTAAATAGCTAAGGTTTGTATGGTTAGGAAAAATACAAATTATCTCCGAATTTGTCATTTGTTCCGTAACCGAAATACAAACCACGCTATTTACATGGGGTGACTTACCCCTTAGGAAGGATGGAAAGTCCCAGCCTTACTGGCTTTGGCTTTGCCCGGGGACTCAGAATCCGAGTGAGCAGCATTTCGAGAAAAAGAGTCCCTGCACCTAGCAAGTTCCTTGCTCCGCAAGGAACGCGCGGCCTACATAAGCTTATGTGTGGAGAGATGAAGTGTGACTTGTCCTAGGGAGTTGACCTGAAATCCCTTAGACGGAATTCTAGGCTAGGACGTTCCCAATACCACCTCGTCAGGGTATGGGGGACGTGACGGTATTACCTTAATACTAAGAACACAAGGAAGCATGGTTTACCTGCAGAGGTTTGAGGTCAGCTATGCAGAGAACCCAGGATGCTGCTTTCCCCAAGAGAGGGGAGGATGAAGAAAGAAGTAAGGGCCAGACAAACTTCTTTCATTCATGCAGACTAAAACCGGGTAACAATGCCCTCAACCTTCTGCTACCTGTCCATTAAGGAGCCTGAGGTTTAGACCAGCTGTTGTGTAGCCACCACAGGGCCGATAGAAAACGTATCGAAGCTCCTGTGAGTCACGTCCTGCAGGTAGTGGGCTGTGAAGGTCGTTTGACGCCTCCAGACTCCAGCTTGTAGCACCTGCGTCACAGAGTAGTTACTCTTGAAGGCCAGGGACGTTGCGATGCCTCTGGCGTCGCGTGCCCTAAGGCGACGTGACGGAGTAGGGTCTGGATTCAGGGCGTGATGGACGACCCTACGAATCCAGGCTGAAAAGGTATTCTTGGTGACCCTCCTCTCCGTCCTTCCTGTGCTCCCAAACAGGGCTTGCACATGAGGACGAACTCCAGCTGTTCTTAAGATAACACCTCCGACTCCTTACTGGGCATAGTAGGAGAAGGTCTGGGTCATCTGTTACAGAACGGAGAATCGAAATCTTGAAGGAGTTGAACCGAGGGTCCGGGCTCCAAGATTTGAGACTAGTGACCAGCTCAGGGACGAACCTGAACGATACCTCCCCCTCTCCTCTTGAATGGGCGATGACGTACGAGAGACCATGAAGTTCGCTGGCACGCTTGGCCGAGGCCAGAGCGAGCAGGAACACCGTCATCCAAGTCAGGTGACGATCAGAAGACTGGCGTAATGGTTCGCAAGGAGGTCTCTTGAGAGCCCTGGGGGCCCGAACCATGTTCCCATGGAGAAGGTCTCACTTCCGACTGGGGGCAGGTAAGTTCGTAGCTTTGAATGAGCGAAGAAAGAACCAGCGAGGAGGGAATGTCTATTCCTTCAGCCTGCAGGCCAGGTTAAGGCTGAGCGATAGGTTTTCACCGCCGAGAGCGAAAGGCGCATTCCCTCCCGCAGGTATACAATAATTCCGCTATTGCTGGAATAGTGGCATCAAGGGGAGAGATACCTCTCCCACGACACCAACCACAGAAGACTCTCCACTTGGCCCGGTAGACCCCTGCGGATGACTTTAGCAGGTGTCGAGACATCCGCTCCGCAACTTGTTGGTGTCGAGACATCCGCTCCGCAACTTGTTGCGGAACTCCTCTCCTGAGAGGGAATGTTGGATAGTCTCCAGGCATGAAGCCGAAGCGATGCTACGGCTCTGTGGCAGATGTTGCAGTGCGGTTGCTCGAGTAGCTCGTGTCGTGGGGGAAGCTCTCTCGGGAGTCCCGTCAAGGGATGCAGAAGGTCTGGGAACCACTCTGCAAGATGCCGTAGCGGAGCTATCAGAGTCATCGACAGGTTGACCGATAATCTGGTCTTGTTGAGCACTCTTCTCACCAGACAGAACGGTGGGAAGGCGTAGACGTCGATGTTGTCCCACTGTTGTATGGAGGCATCTTGCCAGAGTGCCCTGGGGAAGTAGTACAGCGACAGCTTGAAGTTGAAGGCTGTCGCGAACAGGACCACAAAGTCTGGACTTTGTTGGCTACTAGGGGTCCCCATGACCACTCGGCACTCACTATCTGCGAGGCTCTGCTCAGACTGCGGAGAGCACATTCCTTTGCCCGGAATGAAGCGAGCCGATAGTGGTATTGAGTGGAAACGGTTCATCTCAGTATCTCTACTGCAAGATGGGAAAGCTGTTATGAAGGTACCTCTCTGCTTGTTGAAATAAGCCACTACCATGGTGTTGTCGCTCACGGAGTGATCCGCCAGGGTTCTTGGAACTGTTGAAGGGCTAGATATACGGCCTTCATTCCTAGCAGATTTTAGTGGAGGTACCTTACTGATTCTGACCATAGGCCTGAGATCCTTTGGTTCAGAACGTGGCCCCCCTCCCCTCTTTTGACGCGTCCGAGAACAGCATCAAATGTGGGGGAAGGACGCGAAAATCCACTCCCTTCAAAGGTTCCCGTAGGACAACCACCACTGCGGGTCCATTCGTTCCGCAGGTCCCAAGGGACCAGAGTGTCCGGGGAATCGTTGCCTTGGTTCCACCGAGATTCGAGCCGCCGTTGCAGGGATCTCATCCTGAGGCGGCCGTTTGGAACTAGACGGGTCAGGGAGGAAAAGGTGACCTAGGAGACGTAACCAAGATTGGGTTGGAAGTTTTCCTCGTCTGAGGAAAGGTTCTGCGCCTCTCCTCAGCCTTGCTATCCTGTCGACTGATGGGAAGGCTTGCGGAGATTGGTATCTAACATTCTGCCTAAATATCCCAGTTGTTGGGATGGAAGCAGAGAAGACTTCTCGAGATTTACCATGATCCCTAGATCTTGGCAAAGTCCCAGAGGCTTGCCTCGGTGTCGAAGAAGGGTCGATTCCGAGACTGCCGGGGTTAGCCAGTCATCCAGATAGCGAAGGGGACGGATGCCGATCCTGTGTAGCCACGAAGATATCAGGGGGAACATTCTGGTGAGCACCTGCGGTGCTGTGGAGAGATCGAAACACAGCACCTTGACCTGGTAGCCCTTGTTGTCTAGGCTGAATTGCAAGTACTTCCTGGAAGACGGATGGATTGGGATCTGGAAGTACCCGTCCTTCAGATCCAGTGTGCACCTGAAGACTTGTGGTCTCACTGCAAGTCTGAACGACTCTGCTGTTCCACGCTGAACGAAGTTTGTTCGACAAACTTGTTCAGAGCGATGACTGGTCTCCAGCCTTCAGATGCTTTCTTTACAAGAAAAAGTCGACTGCAGAAGCCGGGGAGAGCCGTCGACGACCTTATGGAGAGCATCTTCTAGAGTATGGTCTCGAATTCTGCCCGAAGGGCTAGCCCCTTTGCCGATCCCATGGCATAGGGGCTCAGCACACTGGATTCGCTGTCAGGGGAGGTAGAGATGTTATGAACGGGACGCGATATCCTTGGCTGATCACGGAGATCGTGCAGGAATCGGCCCCGAGTTGCTGCCACCTGAACACGCAACTTTAGGTATCACCCCACTGGGGGCAGGGGGGTGCCAATCCTAGCGTCTGCAGCCTCGGCCACTCCCTCAAGGATTATTGCCTCCCCAGGAGGACTTCGTGTCCTTCTTGTCCCTGACAGGAGGGGGCTGCTGTTTAGACACCTTGTCTTTGCCGTCGGAGCCGGCTCCGATGTCCTAGGCCGACGCGGCTGTTGTTGTTGAGGCGCTGGAGGCTTGTAGGGTCCGGATGTAAGCACCTTTGGAGGGGCGAATCCAGATCCAATTTCCTCTACCTCTCAGCTGACCGTACCACGTCCTTGGGCTCAAACAAGATCTTTCCAAGGATGGAAGTGTCTGAGCTTGCCGATATCCATGGTAGAGACTTTCGAGAAGAACCTCTCGGTCACTGCATCTCAATGCTCCAACATCGAGTTTGCCCACAATTTCGAAACTTGGTGAGCCGGAAAACGATGGTGTTCGTGCCTGAGAGGAGGAAAGTTTCCATGGTCTTCCTGGTGTTCCCCTTGGACAAGTCCTCGGATAACAACAGGATGCCCGGAGATCCAAGCCAGACGACCAGCCACGATGTGGCCTGCATGGCACACTCTGCGGCCTTCATCTGGCTCAAGATCTCCGAAGCCGAGAAAGTCCCCTGCCGGGCGGAGAATTTCTCGAGAGAAATTCCCCTGGAATCCCTTCCATGGAATAGTGGAGAGCAAGACCTAAACCAGGCTTTCCCATAATCTTGAAGCACCTCGTCTGCTGACGGCTGACAGACGCAGTGTCAGCGACTCTGCTGGAGGGGAGGGGATCGGGTGATCCTGAGGAGTAGAGATGATGGGGCCTGCCTGAAAAGAAGGAGAAGAATGTTGCCCCGACCTCTCTGAAGCTTCTTCCTGCTCCTGCATGTGCGCTGCTTTGCGTCTACAGGTGAGAGATCGAGCAGACAATGATCTGGAAGTACGCGCTCCAGAAGACTCGCCAGGTTGCCCGTGTTGCGAAATCCGACGGGAATCGCGGACGAAATCGCGCTGGCGCTCGCGCGATGGAAAATCGTTCGTTCGCGCGCGGGCGAACATGGGTGCGCATGTGCGCGGGCGCGCAGTCGTAAGGGCGAGCGCAGGCGGCCGGGAGACCGATGGCCCGTAAGCGAGCGATGGCGCGTCTTGGCGAGCGATGGCTCGTAGGCGGGCGAAGGCGCGTTGGCAAGCGAGGGCGCGTTGGCGAGTGGTGGCGCGTAGCGACCGATCGCGTACAGGAGAGGTAACGCGTGGGCGTGTAGGAAACCTACGACGATTGAAGCATTGGCGCGTTGAAAACGCCTGCGCGCAGGCGAAGAATTGCGCGGGCGCTTAGGAGAGCCCAGGGGTGCCTGTGAGCACCCGTGCGCTAGCTTAAGTGCCCCTGGGCGGTGCGGTGTGATGTGGAAGCATGCTGGCGCGTTGGCAAGCGTGTGAGCGCTGGAACTGGAGTTGGCGCGAAACTCCAAAAGGGCGCTGCGAGTCCAGAAGAACCTGTGAGCGCCTGTACTCTAGCGTAGGAACTTCTTGAACTGCGCACAACGAGGCAGGAACCAGGAGATCGTAGGCGCGTAGTTGCGTGGCCAGAAGATATCAGCGAGGATGCAGAACCAGAGAGATCTTCGGCGAGGAGGCGAAGGAATAAATTCCTTGCCTGCGCCCAGATCCAGAGATCGTGGGCGAATGTTGGCGCGCATTGCGCACATCAGGAAAGGGAGCACAGGTGAACGTGGAGTTCAGCGAAGAAATAATCTCCCTGCTTGCGCCCAGATCCGGAGATCGTGGGCGCGAGGGCGAATGTTAGCACGCATTGCGCACATCAGAAAAGGGCGATCAGATGTGCGCTGGCGAGCAGGCGATCGTGGGCGTTCAGGAGACCGTTGGTGCACAAGCCGCGTAGCCGCACAGAAGGTCCCAGAAGCATTGGCGATCAGGAGATCTACGGCGAGACTCAGCTACAGGAGATCGCTGGAGTGTTGATTCAGCAGAAGATTGGTCCACGGCAGGAGAGTATTTGCGAACTACTGCGCGCGAGCGCGCAGTAGAACGAGGTTGCACAGGTAAAAACCTGGCACTAAAGGGACTTACTCACATTGAAGAGGAGTCTCAGTTAGTGAACTCCCCCGAGGGGGAGAGACACTCGCAGGAGAGACCGTTGGACTCAGCTGCCCCCTCGAAGGATGTTCGGAGGGGGGAACTGAGCCTTCAGCAACAACAGCAGGGAAGTCCTCCGAAGAGGAGTCCCTGCAGCTGCTCAGCCCCTTGAGCGTTGCTGCAAGTGCGACCGCTCAGCACAAAGAGCATAATCGCACGAATTCCAAGGTCCGACCTTGCAACCGCTCAGCCCGTTGAGCATGGTTACAAAAGCGGTCGCTCAGCACCAAGAGCATAACCGCCCGAGGACCAGGAAAAACCAACCAGGAATTATTAAGGTAAGAGAAGTTCCCCCCCTGAAGGGGAAAAAACCACTCATACCTGGGAAGGGAACCTCTGTTGGAAGGGAAGTTACCCACCCATGGAGGCGAACCTCCTCAGCGTTCTAAATGAACTAAGGGGCTGACAGTTGTCACGGTAGAACTTCTAGGAGAAGGGAACACGCCCATGACAAAGTCCTAGAGAGGAGGCGGCAACAGCAGACTCCCCAGGCCCAAACAGGACAGCTCTGCTTCGTTGGCACAATAGGCAAACGAAAAACTAGATAGTTAACTGTGAAAATAAAATAAATAATTAGTTAACATTCATTCCCCCGGGGGAACTCCAAAGAGGAACCACTAGGGAAAAGAACATGACAAATTCGGAGATAATTTGTATTTTTCCTAACCATACAAACCTTAGCTATTTACATTGGGTTTACCTTTCGGCGTAGCTGAAATGGCGAGCCATTAGAATTTAACGAGGGTGTATTACCCCCGCGCTAGTTAGCAGGGGGGTAGGGGAGTGGTAGCTAGCTACCCCTCCCCCCCCTCACACACCAGTGAACTGCTTCACTTCACTTAGAGGTAGGACTTGTCTTGGGGGACAGGGCTGGCGGGCAAATATGTGTAAATAGCTAAGGTTTGTATGGTTAGGAAAAATACAAATTATCTCCGAATTTGTCATTTGTTCCGTAACCGAAATACAAACCACGCTATTTACATTGGGTGACTTACCCCTTAGGAAGGGTGGAAAGTCCCCAGCCATACTGGCTTTGGCTTTACCCGGGGACTCAGAATCCGAGTGAGTCGCACTCGAGAAAAGGAGTCCCTGCACCTCACAAGTTCCTTGCTCCGCAAGGAAACGTGTGGCCTACATAAGCTTGTGTGTGAAGGAAGAAGTGTGACCCGTCCTAGGCAGTTGACCTGGAGTTCCAGAAGGAACTCTGGGTTAGGACGTTCCCAATACCACCTCGTCGGGGTATGGGGGACGCGACAGTATTGACTCAATACTCGGAACACAAGGAAGCATGGTTTACCTGCAGAGGTTTGAGGTCAGCTATGCAGAGACCAGGATGCTGCTTCCCCAGTAGAGGGGACGATGAAGAAAGAAGTAAGGGCCAGACATACTTCTTTCGTTCATGCAGGCTAAAACCTGATAACAATGCCCTCAACCTTCTGCTACCTGTCCAAAAAGGAGCCTGAGGTTAGACCAGCTGTTGTGTAGCCACCACAGAGCGATAGAAACGTATCGATACTCCTGTGGGTCACGTCCTGCAGGAAGCGGGCTGCGAAGGTCATTAGACGCTTCCAGACTCCAGCTTGTAGCACCTGCGTCACAGAGTAGTACTACTCGAAGGCGAGGGACGTTGCGAGGACAAACTGCAGCTGTTCCCAAAGATAACCCCTGGCAAGAAGGAGAAGGTTTGAGTCATCTGATACAGAATGGTGACTCAAAATCTTGAAGGAGTTGGACCGAAGGGCCGGGACCCCAGGATTCTGAGTCTAGCAAACAACTCAGGAGCGAACCTGAATGTTGCCTTCCCCTATTCCTTAGAAAGGGCGGAGTCGTATGAGACCAAGAAGATTGCTTACACACTGGCCGAGGCCAGAGTGAGCAGGAGCACCGTCCCCCAAGACGGAATACGATCAGAGGCCTGACGTAATGGTTCTTGAGAAGATCTCTTAAGGGACTAAAAAGTCTGAACCATGCTCCAAGAAGGAGGTCTCACTCCGACTGGGGGCAGGGACGTTCGCAGCTTCGCATGAGCGAAGAAAGGTCCAGCGGGAAGGAAAAAGTCTATTCCTTTCAGCCTGAAGGCCAGGGAAAGGCTGAGCGACAGGCTTCACTGCCGAGAGCGGAAAGAGAGTTTCCTCCCGCCGAAAAGCAATAACTCCGTTATTGCTGGAGAAGAGGCCTCAAGGGAAGAGGTATCTCTCCCACGACACCAACCACAGAAGACTCTCCACTTCGCCTGGTAGACCCCTGCGGATGAAAATCGCAGGTGACACGACCTCCGCTCCGCGACTGTAGCGGGTTGTCTCTTCTCGAGGAGGTGGCGTAGTGTCTCCAGGCGTGAAGCCGAAGCGATGCCACGGCTCGTGAAAGATGTTGTAGTGTGGTTGTTTGAGTAGCCTGTGCCGTGGGAGAAGCTCTCCCGGGAGTTCCGTCAGGGGAAGCAGAGGGTCCGGAAACTGTTCCGCGTATAGTCACAGTGGAGCCTCAGGGCCATCGAAAGGTTGACAGACAACCTGGTCTTGTTGAGACCCATCCTCAACAAACAACAATGGTGGGAAGACGCAGACGTCGATGTTGTCCCACCATCACCGGAAAGCATCTTGCCAAAGAGTCTAGGGGTCTGAGACTGGGGGGAAGAACAGTGGAAGCTTGAAGTTCCAGGCTGTCGCGATCAGGTCCCCCAGGCCAGGACTTGCTGGATACTAAAGGCCAAAGACCCCCAGGTACCCTTTATCAGCGAGGCTCTGCTCAGAAAGTCGGAGAGAACATTCCTCAGCCCGGAATGAGCGAGCCGATAGTGGTATTGAAAGGACCTCGGATCATCTCAGTATCTCTATTGCAAGATGCGAAGGTCTGAAAATGCGTCCCTTGCTGGTTGGAATACGCCAGTACCATGAAGTCGTCGCGCACAGAGCGACTCGGCAGGAACTGTAGGATCTGTAGAGGGGCCAGACTACGGCCCCTAAGCCTGCCTGAATGATGGAGAGGTATCCTTCAGGTCCTGACCATAGGCCTGAACCGGAACATGCCCCCCCCCCCCCCTTTTCTTTGACGAGTCCGAGAACAGCATCAAAATGTGGGGAAAGGACGAGAATATCCACTCCCATCTAGAGGTTCCATAGGTCAACACCCATTGCCGGTCAAAACGTTCTGCTGGTCCCATAGGGGCCAGAAAGTCCGGTTAATCGTTGCTTTGATACCACCGGAACTTGGCCCGCCTCACAGGGAACTTATCCTGAGGCGACTGTTCGGGACTTTAGACAGGTCAATGAGGATAAGAGACCCAGGAAACGTTCCAAGGTAGGACTCAAAGCTCTGCTTGACTGAGAACAGGTACTGTGACTTTCCTCAGCCTTGCCACAGTCAACTGAAGGGAAGGCTCAGAGAAGGAGGCAACAGCATCTGGCGTCCCCAGGCGGTCACCCATCCAAGTACTGACCAGACCCAACGTTGCTTAACTTCGCTGATCGGACGAGAAGCGGTGTTTCCAACGTGGTAAGGCCGTTGACTCAATATCATGGCTAGATACTCCAGATGTTGAGGCAGAAGTAGAGAAGGCTCCTAGCAAATTACCATGATCCCTCACTCATGGTAAGGACCCGGAAGCTTGTCCCGGCGTTGAAGAAGATCGAACCCGAGCCTACCGGAGTTGACCAGACCTCCAAAAGGCGAAGGAGGCGGAAGCCTGCTCCTGAGCGGCCATGAGGAAAGCAGGGAGAGTTCTCTGGGGAAAAACCTGCGATGCCGTGGCGGGATCGCCACACCGCATCTTAAGCAGGAACACCTGTAGTCTAGGCTGAATTCCAAGAGCTTCCTGGAAGATGGATGGAATGGAAACTGGAAGTACCCGTCCTTCCGATCCAGAGTCTAAGGAGTCCTGCCGCCTCGTTACCAGTCTGATCGATTCTGCTGTTCCACGCGGGACGAAGTTTGTTCGACAAACTTGATCAGAGCTGAGAGGTCGACGACAGAATTCCCGTCTCAGATGCTTTCCTACGAGAAAGGATCGACTGAAGAAGCCGGGGGGTGAAGCCATCGACGACCCTATGGAGGACCTTCTCCTAAGGCCTGGATCATTCTGCCCAAACGGGCAAAACTCTTGCCAACCCCATGGCATAGAGGTTCAGTGACACTGAATTCGCTGACAGAGACGGAGAGATGATAAGAGCGAGGCGCGATATCCTTGGCTGATCACGGAGATCATGCAGGAATCGGCATCGGGAAGCTGTTATCCGGATGAGTAACCTTAGGCATCCTCCCAGCGTGAGACCTGCAAGGGGGGGTTGCAAGAGCACAGACGAAAGTGCGAGAGGGAGCGCAGAAGGAGGGCGAGCGTGGTAGGAAGGGCGAGAGCTGGTGGTCGGAATCCGAAAGTTCACAGACGAGCGATGACCCGTAGGCGAGCAATGGATACTGCAGGAATCGAGCCGGCGTTCGCGCGATGGAACACCGTAGGTTCACGTGATGGAACACTGTCGGTTCGCGCGATGGAACACCGTCGGTTCGCGCGACGGAACACCGTCGGTTCGCGCGATGGAACACCGTCGGTCCGCGCGATGGAATACCGTTGGTTCGCGCGTGGGCGATCATTGGAGCGCATGTGCGCGGGTGAACATTGGAGCGCATGTGCGTGGGCGCGCATGTGCGTGGGCGCGCATGTGCGTGGGCGCGCATGCGCGTAGGGGCGCGGCCACGAGGGCACGTGGGTGTGTGGTCGCGCAGGCACGTGGGCGAGCGCAGGCGGTCGGGAGACCGATGGCGCGTAGACGGGCGATGGCGCATTGACGAGCGATGGCGCGTCTTGGCGAGCGATGGCCCGTAGGCGAGCGATGGCCCGTAGGCGAGCGATGGCGCGTCGGCAAGCGATGGCGTGTCGGCAAGCGATGGCGCGTTGGCGAGCGGTGGTGCGTTAACAAAACGCTAGCGCGCAGGCAAAGAATCGCGCGTGCGCGTAGGTGATCGCTGACTCGTAAGAGACTAGGGATGGTTAGCGCGCATCGCACTAAACAGAAGGCGCGCAGGTGCATCAGGAAGGTGAGCGCTGAAGCGAGCTGTCAATCAGGCGATCCTGGACGGTCAGGAAAAACCGTTGGCGCCCATTGGTGCGTGGCAGGAAAGGGCGCACAGATGTGCGCTGGCGATTGAAGAAAGCTGGCGCACAGAAGGACAGAAGTAAAGGTGAGCGCTGGCGAGCAGGAGGAAGATCTACAGCAAGACTCAGCTACCGGAGATCGTGGTCTACAGCAGGCGAGCGCTAGATCGCTACTGATGGTGTCCAGGGGACCTGACACGCGTGGCAGATCGATGGCGATCGTTGACGCGCAGGAGATCGCTGACGAGCAGGCGAACGTTGACGCGTCTGTGGTCGCTGGCGAGCAGAAAGCAACGCGTGGAATCCTGTGCGTAGAAGAAGAGTCCTTGTGCAAGACCTGAACCGAAGTTCTAGATTGCGCGGGTGAACGTGGGCGCGTACAGGAACTGGAAGCGCAACAGGAACAGCAGCGACGATCATCAGGAGCGCGCTGACGAACAGGAGAGCGCTGCCGAACAGGAGAGCGCTAGCGATCAGGAAAACGCTGATGAGCAGGAGAGCGCCTGTGCGCTAACACTTGATCAGTAGAGCGCCTGTGCGCTAACACTGAGCAGGAGAGAACACTGCAGAAGGGCGCGCAGGGGAACCCTGACACGCAAGGGAAGCACCCCCGTGGGAGGCAACCCTTTGCCCCGAAGGGACCGTTGTCCGTCGGAAGACGAGGTCAGACTGCTGTCCATCTCCACCAGGGGAGGAAGGTCAAGAAGGCGTTGGAGATCGATCCCCAGAGAGATCTAAAGAGGAAGGAGCTGCAGGCTGCATACAGAGATTCAAAAAGGCGCCTCTTAGCACCCTTATAGGGAGATGGGAGGCCCTTACGACGTAGCGGACGGTGAGCCTTACGGCGAAGGCGGCCAACAGCAACAACAGCAGAAGAGTCCTCCGAAGAGGAGTCTCTATGAGTGTACTCTCTCGCGAACGAAAGAGAAACACTTCGTAGAAGAGACGGGTCAGCCAGTGACCTAAAAAGAGCAATCCTCCGAAGAGGGGCTCCTGCAGTTGCCCAGCCCCTTGAGCGTAACTGCAGGTGCGACCGCTCAGCACCAAGAGCATAGTCGCACGAAAAAAAAAAAAGGCAAGAGAAGAAACCCCCAAAGGGCAAAAACTCAAGCCTGGACAGGAAAGCTTCCCTCGGAAGGAAAGTTACCCACCCAAGGAGGCGAGCCTCCTGAGTGTTCTCAAATGAACTGAAGAGCTGTCAATCGTCACGGGAGTACTTCCAGGAGAAGGAGACACTCCCCTGACGAAGATCTATAGGGGAGGCAGCAACAGCCGAATCCCCAGGCCTCAACAAGACAGCTCACTCCGTTGTCACATTACAGAAACGAACTAGATCGGTAACTGTGAAAAATAAAAACAAAAATCATTAGTTAACATTCATTCCCCCGGGAAGGCTCCAAAGAGGAATCCCGAGGGAAAGGAACACAAGAATTACACAACAGGCACGTGCCCTCACAACCACTTACACTCACGGAAGGAGAGCTGTAACCAACACAGAATTATAACAATTATAATTATGTAACTAAGTAATTATGTAATTAAAAAAAAAAATGAATGAACACTAAAGAAAGAACGAAAACCCCGAAAGGAATCGTTCAACAAAGCTGAAAAATCAACAAATACAATTAGATTCATAAACTAATTGAGACAAAACGTACGGCGTAGCAACCCCACCCACACGGGAAGGAAGCTACTCAGACGTAGTAAAAGTAACGTAGTAAAAGGGTGAACGACCTCAAAGAGAGAGAGAGAAAGACCGTAGTCAAACTCGATCGCGACCCATGAAATTACACCATGGTGGCCTAACTGCCGAGGGCTCCACGGAGATATCGTACACTACACACACAAGCACAAACTCTGAAAAGGAAACTTACTGATTTCTATACTCAAATATATACATAAACACGAAAAAATGTTTACATATATATTGAGTAAAAGAAAAGTAAATGACTAAGTAAAGACAAAACAAACAATGGCTGCCAAGCAAGGACAAAGACAGACAAGTCTGTCCATTGTCCGAGCCAAAAGTGAAGTGAAGCAGTTCACCGGTGTGTGAGGGGGGGAGGGGTAGCTAGCAACCACTCCCCTACCCCCCTGCTAACTAGCGCGGGGGTAATACACCCTCGTTAAATTCTAATGGCTCGCCATTTCAGCTACGCCGAAAGGTAAACCTAATGTAAATAGCGTGGTTTGTATTTCGGTTACGGAACAAATAAGAATTAGGCACCAGGAATGCGCCCTCCTCCCCCTCTGACACTCCAGGGAAGGGGGGAAGGCGGAGAACTGTAATAAAAATGAGACTCTGGGAGTTTGGGAAGCCGTTCGCTGAACTGCGTCGAGGCACAGTCCGGCCTCAACTTACCTACGGAAAAGGTAGCTGGGGCATTCCGCCAACATTCATTGTCCCCCGAAAAGAGGAGGGAGGTTAAGTCGGTCTCCCTGAGTTGTGGTAAAGGCTTCTCATCTTTGATAGCCTGGAAGACCGACTCCAGAATCTTGGTCGCACATGGTGTAGGGGTTTGGTCGTCGGCCACAAACATAGTGTACGAACTCTTGTGGGCCGTAATCATGGTGTTCAAACATTGCCACTCATGGAACAGGCGAACCAAGACAGACTGTGCCTGTTCCTTAGGAAAAATGACAGTTTCCTTTGGAACCTTATCTAAACGGATCAGAGCTTCTTCTGTGAGGCGAGCGTAGCCGGGGAAGGGGAATTCAAGACCCAGCGGGTAGACTTCGTAGTCAGTAAGAGGCCGTGTACCGAAACCCTCGATTGACAACATACCCTCCGAAAAGGGGGCATGCAATGCTAACCTCCAAGGGTTATTCTTATTGAAAGGAGGAAGCTTGGAGGCGTCGGGAATGGGGAACTGCTGTTGAGGAGGTGGTAGCCCCGAACTCATGAGGCCTTGGACTAGGCTCTCCACAGAAGCTATCCTCTTGTGTGATTGCTTCGTATGAGACGATAGCATCGACTCAAAACGAGCAAACAGTTTGTCAGAAAATTCCTCCATGTTAAATGATCCCGCCTGGGGGGGAACAGGTGCCGGAACAGAGACTACCTCTTGAGAGGTTGAGGGCACAGCAATTGGGTCTTGAGAAACTCTGGTGGAGGAGGATTTAGCCTCCGAGGGTCACGATCTCGAAGGGTTGTGGTCTTGGGAAGATTTGTAGGTTCTATATAAAGGCTTGTGAGGAGCCTTCACTTTGGGTGGAACGGGTCGGGAGCTGAGATCAGTCCCGGTTGCCTCAGGAAAACCGCGAAAAGAAGATTGGTCGGAAGTAGAAGAGAAAGCCGGGCTAGGGAGAGGAATCCCAGCCCGGGAACCACCTGACTCACCTACGTCCCTACCTGCGTCGGGATCATCCAGAGCCATGGGTTCCACATCAAGGTCGAGGGTAGCGACGTCCTCAGTTAGGGTGACGCCCGTCTCCCCTTGGTCCGGGGCCAGAAGAAGAGATGCAATGCTCTCGATGATCGGGTCCGCTAGCGCTTTGGGGACCGCAGCTGATGTTTTAGCATTGGGGTAGAGGAGGGAACACCATTCCTCAGAAAGGATATACGGCTGTCTGGCCTTCACGTTGCGGGCGAACCCGCCAACCCAGATCTTGAGGGTAGCTCGGGCTGTTTCCATTTCAAGCTGGGTGCTCTGAAAGAGAACAGACTATTAGTGAGTGATAAAAGTGCCAAAGAAAAAACTAAGAAACACAAGGACTTCTTAGGCACATATAAGGCATGCAGGAAGTCCATAGGACTGTGGCCTTACAGTACAAAACAATAAAAGAGGACATTAAAATGTGACTCCCCACAATTCTGTAATAGAGTAACTGCACTCACCGATTCAGATGTTAGAGTGGAAGCCAATTTGTAGCAGACAGGACAGTTGTCCGGATGCCAAACAGCTAGGTCATCCACTTGAAGAGAGCAGTGAGCGTGCGAACGACACACATTATGGCCGCAGGGTTGGTGGAGAACAGCGACACATGCCATCATCGCACAGCGGACAGTCTGTAAGATAAAAAATACATGAGTATCTTAAAGGAAAGCAATTAGGGGCCAAAGGTCCCAGTGCTTAAATATTATAAAAGTTACTATCATGGTATTAAAGTTGAATATATATAGCTATAATTATCCTGAATGAAAGCAAAAGAAGGGCACGGGGCCGGAATGCTGTAACTCTACATATATATATATATTCAACACATGATAAAACTATTCATATAAGTGCCTAACATATGAATGAAGGCAAATAGGGGACCCTGGGGGGTCCGGGGGTTATAAGTCATATATCAAATAAATGATAAAAATTATTCATATGTAATGCCTTAATAATTGAGTGAAGGCAGATTAGGGGACCCCCCAGGGGACCCCGGTGTTTAAAAAATCAAATAACAGCTTTACTTGATTATAAAATTATTAAATTAAATTAAATTAATGAATTAAATAAAGTCAACCCGTAGTCGTGATCATATCATGGAAGGCAAGGTCGAGAACTAGGATCGTATATAATAGATAAACGTGACTAAAATATAAAGGGAATCCAAGTAATAATGAATAACGTTGGCTCCGGGGCTCAACTAAAAAACTCGACCGAATGGTAATGAATAAAAGCTACTCACGGGGATCCCGTAATGGAAGTCTTTAAACATATATATATATATCTATATGAGGTCCGTGAGGTGCGTGACAGAGGGGGGGGGATCTTAAAAGGGTCCGTGACGTGCGGGACCAAGAGGGAGAAGCCCGTACACAACTTAATATTAAATAACATAACAAGGTACCACGGAACGAGTTGAAACTCCCCGCCGATCGTCAGCCAAACGAGCGACGGAAAGAAACGACTACGACCGGGTAGAGTAGTGGGGAAACGTAATGTACGTTAATGAATAATAATAGAATGCCTCACAGAACAACGGGAACCGCCCGTGCAAAGCGGATGCCCCCGGGAGGAGTACATAGGCGCTTATAAGATATCGGCGGGAGGAGGCTAGGAGTAGGTTGGCTCCGAGACGATATCAGGTATACCAACCTGCCAGACCCACGAGTGATATGATCATGTGGAAAGATTAAAACACTATAAAAAACATAACACATGGTAAATAAGAGAGGAAGGCATGCTGGATGATAATAATAATAATAAAATTAGCTATACAGTGAACCCTCGTTTATCGCGGTAGATAGGTTCCAGACCCGGCCGCGATAGGTGAAAATCCGCGAAGTAGTGACACCATATTTACCTATTTATTTAACATGTATATTCAGACTTTTAAAACCTTCCCTTGTACGTAGTACTGTTAACAAACTACCCTTTAATGTACAGAACACTTAATGCATGTACTACAGTACCCTAAACTAAAACAGGCACAAATATTAAAGGCGATTTTATATCATGCGTTTCCTAAACACGCCAAAAAGCACAATAAAAAATGGCAACCAATGTTTTGTTTACGTTTCTCTGATCATAATGAAGAAACAAACGCATTTACTGTACACATCTGTGTATAGGTTAGTTTTTGCATCGATTATATTGATTATTCAGTACAGTATATTGATTTTGTTATTACCAATATGTATATATATATGGGTTATGAAAAAAATCCCCGAAGTGGCGAATCCGCGATGGTCGAACCGCGAAGTAGCGAGGGTTCACTGTAAATCAATCGTAAAACAAACGAGGGCGCGAACAAGAGACAGGAAAGAACAGGCCTTACGGCGCTAGGAGTAGGCAGGGCTACCAACAGAACACAGGGTCAGTGAAGTGCTAACAAAATGAAAACTAAATTGTAATAACTGACTCATGAAAGCCCCTCGAACTAATGCAATCATACGAAAGACGTTAAAATAGTAAGCGAGTCCGTGGCGTGCGAACGTAAATAAGCTAAGATATGATATGTGGAAAAGAACGCCGATGGCGATCAGGCATGCCAACCTCCAATATACGCACATGAATATGAAATAACTGTTATCATAAAACAGGACAATATAAAATTGATACGGTGTGTGAACCGTGGAGATCCATAAAGTTCACAACGAGAAACAATCAGTATGGAGGACTAATTGAAAATCGTTAGAACGAACTAGAGAGAGAGAGGAAGGAACCTGTCCCGAGGGAGACCCAGCAAGGTCGTGAATAAAAAACTGAATAATATAAACAAAAATGGACAAGGCCCCCTCCAAAATCTCAAAACTCATAGCTCTGGTACTTAACTTAGATGTAGTGACAGTGGAGTCGGACATCTTGAGGTAAATCCAGAGAACAACCAGCGAAATTCATACACAATACAAAATATTGTTAACAAACAGCGTGCTATTTTAGAAGTGACGTCACTGGCGTGGGTTGGTTAGTAGTAGTACGAGGTTGAACGGCGCCTCGCTGTTCGGGGATTTTGACAGGAGACATCTAAATGGTGCAAGGCCTCTGGTTGTGATTTATCCCGCCCCAGTATTATATCGACACCTTATACAGGTGAGCGAGCTGGGTTCAACCTGGCATTCCCATGCAATTTTTTCTCTGGTAATATATAGCAGTTATATACCTTAGAAATGGTGCTATAGAAGCATTTCACTGGGCGACACGGGTCGGAGCCCAGAAATAGAATTATAACAATTACAACAATTATAATTATGTAATTCATCTAAGAATGTTCACTAATAAAAGAATGAATGAACCCTGAAGGGAAGTGTTCTACACAGAGGCTGAAAAGTTAACAAATACAATTAGATTTCATTAAAATAATTGAGACCAAATATACAGAGAAGCAACTCAACCCGCAACGGGAAGGAAGTTACCGTAATACGTAGTAGTACAGTGAACCCTCGCTACTTCGCGGTTCGACCATCGCGGATTCACCACTTCGCGGATTTTTTCCATAACCCATATATATACAGTAATATATATATATATATATATGTATGCATGTATTTATGTATATATGTAGGTATGTATATGTGTATACATATAAATAAATATATATATATATATATATATATATATATATATATATATATATATATATATATATATATATATATATATATATATATATATATATATATATATATACACACACACACACATATATATATATATATATATATATATATATATATATATATATATATATATATCTATATATCTAAAGTAGGAAGATGTGATGTAGTTCTAAGGGAAAAGTATGGGAAATATGTCTGGGTAATAAGCAAAGCTCTACCTCCAGTTTGTTTCTACATTATGATCAGAGATAAATGTAAACAAAACATTGGTTGCCATTTTTTTTATCGTGCTTTTTAGCATGTTTAGGAAATGCATGATATAAAATCACCTTTAATATTTGTGCCTGTTTTAGTTTAGGGTACTGTAGTACATGCATTAAGTGTTCTGTACATTAAAGGGTAGTTTGTTAACAGTACTACGTACAAGGGAAGGTTTTAAAAGTCTGAATATACATGTTGAATAAATAGGTAAATATGGTGTCACTACTTCGCGGATTTTCACCTATCGCGGCCGCGACTGGAACCTATCTACCGCGATAAACGAGGGTTCACTGTACTGTAATCAAAGGGTGAACGACCTCGAGAGAGAGAGAGAGAGAGAGAGAGAGAGAGAGAGAGAGACCGTAGGCAAACTAAACTCCCATGTTCCCTACGCTGATAGTCCAAGTTCCCCGTAGGGAAGGAGGAACAGTGGGGAAGACAGAATAATAAACAAAGTCCAGTGATGACGATTCCCCACGACGCCCGCCGAAGGGAGGACCGAAGGACCAAGGGAGAGATCGGGACCCATGAAATGTCACCGTGGGGGCCTAGAACCACATGGAGAAGTTGTCGTACACTACACACACACAGCACAAACACTGAAAAGGAAACTTACTGTATTTCTATACTCAAATATATACATAAACATAAGAATGTTTACATATATATTAAGTATAAGAAAAGTAAGTAATTAAGTAAAGACAAAACATTAATGGCTGCCATGCGAGGACGGGACAGAGACGTCTGCCCACCGTCCGAGCCAAAAGCGAAGTGAATCAGTTCACTGGTGTGTGAGGGGGGAGGGGTAGCTAGCTACCTCTCCCCTACCCCCTCGCTAGCTAGCGAGAGGGTAGTTAACCCTCGTTAAAAATCTAATGGCTCGCCATTTCAGCTACGCCGAAAGTAATACCCTATGTAAATAGCGTGGTTTGTATTTCGGTTACGGAACAAAATTCTTTTAGAGAAGGAATGGAGATCCAATAAACAACAAATACAACTTAAGAAATATGATAATAAAATAAAAAAAATCTAGGAATAATTTGTACTTTTAGTTTATTGGATCTCCAGTCCTTCTCTAAAAGAATTCTTTTTATTACAGAGTGACAGTGCCCTGCACCCAGCAGGGATTATAGGCAAGATGAAGTTGTCAAAAGAAAAGGTACTCAAGACCTGTTTTGTTGTTATAACTTCTTCCCGTACACTGATGACTGATTTAAGCATGCCCTACTATATTGTAATGTAATTAAGATTAAGAGCAAATGAAACTAGATTATTCTTATCACTGACCAATGTTGTCCCATCATAGAGTAATTGCTTTTTTATATATATTGACACGGAGTTTCCATGGATAGTGTTTCACATATTTGACTGCCTTGGCAGAGATGAAGTAGGAGGGTATCCGGTGGAAGATGCAGGAGAGCAGGCCTTGATGGTCTTACCGGAGTCAGCTTTACCCTTGGGGAAGAGACTGCGTCTGAGACTTCTCTCTCCCTCTTCAGGGCAGAAGCAGCAGCCATGGTTCCTTGCAGGTCTACTGCAGCTGTAAGATGCTCTAAAGAGCGGCCAAACAGAACAGGTTTGAAGGTTTGTACCCCTGCCCTGACCATGGCACTGAACCATCACTGCTAACTGACTGACGCACTGTCAGACCGATCCCCTGAAGGGAAAGGGACCGAAGGTTTCCTGCGAGGAGTCTCCGCTTTAGTTGGGTCTGCCTTAGAGGAAGGCAGTTTCAGGATCTTAAACCCTTCTGTGGATCCCCCTTTCCCTTTCCCCGGCGGTCACGCTGAAAGGCGTTTGCGGCGAGGGGAACGAGGCGATGGTGACCTGTCAATGGGAAGTTCCTTTGCCAGGAGAACCTGTTTATGGCCACTGCGCGAGTGTGCAGGTGAGAGCTGACGCATTGGCGAGCACTGGTACTGTGAGCGCAAGTGCGCAGAAGAGCACTGGTGCACCAGAGAGCGCTGGTGCACAATAAGGCGCTGTGCAGAGTGTTGCGCAGTCTACCTAGAATGTGCAGTAGAGCGTTGGCATGCAGTAAGTCGCTGCACAGTGTGTTGTGCAGTCCCCCTAGAATGTGCGCGAGAACGCTGGCGTGCAGTTCGGTGCTGTGCAGGAGGTTGGCGGAGAGCAGCTACAGGAGAATGTAGGTGCACTGGTGAGCTGGAGAGCGCCGGCGAGGTGGAAATTGCTGAGAAAGCTTCGGCACTGGAGAGCGCAGATATGTAGTGGAGCGCTGGAGATCGCTGGCGCTTGTGCTCAGGAGAGCGCTGTGGCTTGGGAGAGCATTGGCGAGTCGGAGACCGAGGTTGCGCAGAAGCGTGCTGAGGTTTTGGTGAGTGCTGTTGCACAGGAGAGTGCTAACAAGCTCGGGCTGGAGAGCGTGGATTGGCTGGTGAGCGCTGGTGAACTGGCAAACTTTGCTACCTAGAATGGCGAGGCTGCGCTGGAGAGTGCTGACAATCTTGAGATCGCTGTGGCATTGGAAGGCCCTGAGGACAAGCAGGAGAAGGTTGTTGGTCTAGTGAACGAGGAAATGTTATAGAGCGCTGACAACTGGAGCGTGGGCGCTCAGTAAGGTGTGAAGGAGTAGGCTGACGCTGACGTGATGTGGAGTTGTCTCGATGTGGGCAGAGCTGGGTATTACTGTACTTACCGTCAGGGTGAGACATTCCTAACGGCATGCGCAGCTCAACATTACCGATTGCCAGTACATACGGAGCTTGATGTTCGGCCAAACAAGAACCATTATATTCATGGTAAAACATTTTGAACAGAAAATATATGTTTTCCTGTAGTAAATAATGTGATTTCACCAAATTTAACTTCATTTCAATCACAACCAAACAGAACACCACGAGTTAGCTGTACTGTTTGTTCTGTTTGTTTGCAATTGAAATGGTCACATTCGGTAAAATCCCGTTCTTTACTACATGAAAATATATATATTTCTTTTCTAAATGATTCCCATACGGTTAGTTAAATTTTACTCAGATCTGTTTTAGGGCATTGTAATCTTTGGAACAATTTGTATTGAGCCAATTTTTCTTTGAGACGAGTTGTCTCGGAACCTTTGTATATCAGCGGCCAGTTCCTCGCACATTGAATAAAAACGGACATCAACCAACAAACCTAAACCCCTAACCTAACCTACAACCCGTGTCCTTACCTACTTACCTAACAGGAAGGGGGGCTAAGGCCCCTTGCAAACCCCCTCACACTGCCGTATTCTAAGTTAGAAATAATAATACATAAAGTTGGCTGCTATCATACATATACTGTACCCCAATCATGTTCTTTACTACAGGAAAATATATATTTTTTTGTTCGTAATGATTCCCTTACGGTACATAAAACTCTACCCAGAGCTATTTCAGGGCGTTGTAATCTTTGGAACAATTAGTCTTCAGCCAATTTGTCTTTGAAAAGAGTTGTCTTGGATCAAGAATAGTCCTGAACCAAACCTTCCACGGGGCCACATTATTGTTCCACATGATTAAAACTGTAAACACAACCAAAAAACAACAAAAAATCATACTATTTCACGTAAAACGAAGCCCTAATGTGCCCGGCAAACCGTAGGGTACATATGGCTGTAGAGGGCCTACTTCTTTCGGTATCCAGCAATACTAAGCCTAAAATATACACTTCTCAAGTCCAACTCTAATGTTGCCCTCAACAATTTAGTGATTAAAATCTGCGTGATCTAGTAAATCATATCATATTCACCTAATTCCTGATATATATACTGCATATATGACGAAACACTCTCTCGTGACGTCTGGACGGTATGGATTGTAAGTAAACACACTTTCAAAGATCAGATCAGATTCAGGTTGAGGCTTTGCCTTTGCAACGGCGCCTCTGTGTCTTTTAGTTTTGTGTGTTCCTTATTTTCACTAGTTTTTCTCTTTTCATCCACATTTTTTGTAGTACTCTTTTCTTATTTTCAATATTTTCTTCACAAAAAAGGAATTTTCCAACTGTTTGTGCACTCTCTTCTTCGTATGGTTGTTGTAGCTCAATTGCTTTTATTCTTATATCACTAAACTGTGGACAATATAACATAAAGTGGTTAGCATTTTCTTCTACATCACAGAATACACAGTTTATATTTCCATCTTGGTGTCTGTTTTTTATATTCAAGCCTAGTGAGTTTGTCCTTGCTCTGAATAATAAAATTGACGAAAATGTGTTGTCATACACTTCCTCCTCCTTGATTTCACTTTTCCAGTTTTTATACAAAATTAGACTCTTCTTGCACTCCATTTCACTCTTCCATTTGCTTGTGTCCCATTCCCTTGTTCTCTTCTTTATGTCCTCTTTCGTACATCTCTTGACATCTCTCATCGCCATCCCACATTCCTCAGCATACTTCTTCACATGCATCCACCACTTCCTCTCTTTTTCTTCCATATCATTGACTATTGCTGATAGTAAATCCTTTTCTCCCTTATAAATGCTATTAAGGTACCTCAGCTTTCCATCCATTACCCTTGTTTTCATACCAGATGCTCCTACATCCCCTCTCAAGGCTACAATTGCTGTATTCTTTACACCCCCTAACATCCTCTTATACACTCCATTCTCTATTCTTTGCAACTTTTCTATTTCCGTTTCCGTTAAGTTAATTACGTTTGTTCCATATAATATAGAAGGCAGTGCTACACTTTTCCAGTATGCTTTCCCTATCATTATCTTATTACAACTTTTTTCTATGATCGAATATGTAAGATTAGCTAGCTTTTGCGCCTTAACTATCATTTCACTTTTCTGTGTTTTGAACATATTCCTACTATCATCTACCTTGATACCTAGGTACTTAATATTGCTTACTACTCTTATTCCCTCTATATTATCTGGTTTTTCCTTCATATTATATATAAGTACACTACTTTTGTCTCTATTTATGTCTAAACCACACTGCTTTCCTATAACTATCACTTCCCTTATGTTCAATTCAGCATCCTCTATATTCTCAGCAAGCACTAGGACATCATCAGCAAAAAATAATACTACTAGCTTTATAATATAATTTTTAAAACCATTACCTTCCTTTTCTACTTGTTTTATAATCTGATAAGTAATTAATTTGAATAATGTTGTAGAGCCAGTACAGCCTTGCTTTATTCCACTACTTACGTCCAATTTTTGTTCTACTCTTTCCCCTATGTCTAACGTAGTCGAGTCTCCCACATATACTTCTACTATAGAGTTAATTATACTAGTATGTACTTTATATTGCTTTAATGTTTCTATCAGCGTGTGGTATCGTGTAGTCCCATGTAGCTATGAATAAAGGGCAGTCTCTACCTAGCACCCAAGCCATCAAGACCTGTCTTTTAATCACTGCAACCTCTTGCATATTATATCATGGTGGCAGCGGTGGGAACGCAACCCACGCCATTCCATCAACAAACCCGGACCATAGAGACACTTTACATACCTCTCCTGTCCGTAATAACTGAGAAGAGGACTCATAATCAGCCCAAGTTTATTACCAGCGGCCGCAGATGACACCATTTTCACCCAACGGCAACTGAACAAAGACTGTCATACCGGCCCAGATAACAACCGTACATAACTTATATCGTCAGAATATGGCATAGAATGGACATTAGTGCACTGTGATTACAGTGAGAATAGTGAAGAAAGTTGTGAATAGATTACTTACAAGTATTTTGGCCATTGTTATCCGCGCACTACTTCATAAAATGAGCCAAACAACGACGTACATTCAGCAGTGTAAACAAAACTGAAAACCGTGCCGACTACCAGTGACAAATTTTTGTAGTGATTTCCATATTCTTATTATATGTCTCTTTTTGTGAACCGTAAACTGTGTTATTAATCCAATCACTATCTATCTATTGTGTAACACTCGAAACCAAATCCAATCATGGCCCAGCCTAAATGCCCAAGTATGGACTGGGCTCACCAGCCCCTGGCCGAGTCATTTCGTGCATTCAAGGCGCGCATGAACTTATACCTCGAAGACCAGGAAGTCACAGACCCGGGCAAGCAAGCAACTAAAATCAAAATTGCCCTCGGCGATGAGGGCATGAGGCGTATCTTGGCGAGCGGCCTCACTGAACAGGAGCAACGTGTGCCGCAGAACATATGGAGGCTTATTGAAAGTGAGGTTGATGCAACGGTCAAAATAAATTTCCGAGTTCACCGCCTCGAATTTGCAAATACCAAACAGAAACCTGCTGAAACAATCAGTCAATTCCTGGCCAGACTCCGTGAAAAAGCGACAAAGTGCGAGTTTGAAGACAGAGAACTCAACGAACGACTTATCGAAATGACCATACTACGAACACAATTCGAAGAATTTCGGAAAGAACTCCTAACTAAACCGAAGGGCTATGCTGTGAGCAACGTTCTAGAGAGAGGTCGGGAATACGAGGCCATTGCGGCCTCCACGGCATCATTACGCTCCATACAGATGAGCTCTGAGAACACAAGTACAAGCCATACCAACGTGGATGCAATTCGAAGGGAAAGCAACGAGCCACGGAACAAACTACAAACCACGGACAACCCCTGCTGGAACTGTGGGCTTAGCCATCCCATAAGGTCATGCCCCGCTTACAATGACAGATGCAGTGGTTGTGGCATCAAGGGGCACTGGAAAAAGATGTGCCGCAAAACTGATGGAGGAAGAACAATGCCAGGAGACAACATGCAACAGACACAACGTCAGAGCAAGACAAGAGGGCGCTCCTACCGACGGCCGAATCGGGCTCCTAACCACAGGCAACACGAAGTCATGGTTAATGAAAACCCTAATCTTGATGAAGAAACAGATTATATGCCAAACTTCGACATGATAACGATATCCGACATAGGAGTGGCACTGAAACGAGAAGCATTCTCAAAGCTCATGGTCAAGCATGAAAACCCCCCAGCCTATGGGCCCCTGAAACTCAAAATCGACACAGGTTCCGGTGGCAATACGCTGCCCTTGCGGACATACAAGCAAATGTTTGGTGATGCACCCACCAGCCTCGTACTATCCCCAGAACCATCAGTAAGACTAACATCATACAGTGGCGACAATATTCCCTGCCTAGGGTCACTAATGCTCAGCGTCCGCAAACTCAGCAACCCAGCATTCTCGCAAGAAAAGTTCTTCGTGGTTGATGTGTCTGGTCCAGCCATACTTGGCCTTCCCTCATGCCAAAAACTCGGTATTGTGGATATCAATGTCAACGACGTTACTGGAATACCTGAGCAAGTAAGCCAACAAGGCCCTATTAGGTCAGTCGAACAACTAAAAGCACAATTCCCAGCACAGTTTGACTGTATCGGCAAACTAAAAGAGCCCGCGATGCTCCACCTCAAGGATGACGCGATACCTTTCTGTGATCCGCCCCGTAAGGTGAGTATCCACCTGAAGCCCCGCATCAAGTCCGAGCTTGACGCTATGGAGAAAGAGGGGGTTATCAGACGCGTAACGGCACACACAGACTGGTGTAGCAGCCTTGTGTATGTCACAAAACCCGATGGAAGCCTACGGATCTGCCTGGACCCCAAGCGGCTCAACCAAAACCTCAAAAGATGTCCCCACAAGATTCCCACTCTAGAAGAGATCAACCCGGTATTCTCCAAAGCGAAAGTGTTCTCCAAGCTAGACGCCAAAGCAGGCTACTGGAGTATACCGCTACACGAGGACTCACAACTACTGACAACGTTCCGAACACCACACGGCCGGTATTGTTGGACAAGGCTACCATTCGGGCTGAATGTAAGCCAGGACATATTTCAAGCCAGGATGGACTCCATCATCGAGAATCTCCCAGGTGTTGTTGGCATCGCTGATGACGTGGCAATATGTGGGAAAGACCAGTCGGAACACGACAAAAACCTGATGGGGTTCATGCAGCGTGCAGCCCAACACGGACTCAGCCTAAACTCGAAGAAATGCTCCATTTCAAAACCAGAAATCGAGTTTTTCGGAACACGCTATACCAGCAAGGGCATGATGCCAGACCCGTCAAAGGTACACGACCTGCATAGCATGCCGTCACCCTCCAATAAAGAGGAACTACAGAGATTTCTGGGAGTAATGACTTACCTCAGCCCCTATGTACCACATTACTCAGCTCAGTCACAAAGACTTCGAGATCTGATCAAGGAAGATGTGCCCTTCCAATGGGAAGAAGACCATGAATCCACCTATCAACACCTGAAACGCCAAATAGCACCATCAAGCACGCTGTCTTACTATGACCCAACTCGACCCGTGACTCTTGAAGTCGATGCATCGCAAAAAGGCCTCGGGGCGGCCCTCATCCAAGATGGGAAGGTAATAGCCTTCGCCAGCAAAGCCCTGACACCAACGCAGGCAAATTACAGCAATATCGAGCGAGAGGCCCTTGGACTAGTACACGGTGTGCAACGATTTCATACCTACCTATATGGAAGAGACTTCGAAGCTGTCACTGACCACAAACCCCTCGTTAATATCTGGGAGAAGCCACTTATCAGTGCCCCACCTAGGCTACAACGTCTCTTCTTGAAACTGCAGGGGTATGACATGAGGGTCAAGTACAAGGAAGGACGAACCCTTGTACTCTCCGACGCCCTATCACGCCTTCCTAACCCACAAAATGACAAGGAAATCCCTTTGGATACACGAGTGGATGGACTGGAACTAGATGACATCGACGTGGTATCAGTTGCACTCATAAAATTTGGTCCCCAGATTTTGGAAGAGGTCCGCCATAGGTCTGACACCGACCCAGTGCTGCGCACTCTCAAGCATACTATCATCGAGGGTTGGCCTACCTCAGTAAAAGGCTGTCACCCCGATATCCGCCAGTTTTTCTCATACAGAGAATGCCTTGCCGTGGAAGACGGAGTCATATTCAAAGGGCGACAAGTTATCATCCCCAAAGAGGTCAGAGGCCGGGTATTGGACCAGCTCCACCGGTCCCACCAAGGGATCACAAAAACACAAGCCCTGGCACGGGAGTGTGTATTCTGGCCCAACATTGCAAAGGATATAGAGGACAAGGTCAGGGCATGTGACATATGCCAGAAGTACCAGCCCCAGCAAAGTCCTAGTGAAACCACGCATCATGACATTCCCCCAATGCCCTGGTTCAAAGTCGCTTCGGACATCTTCCAAATTGGCCACAAGACATATCTGATCACAACTGATTATTTCACAAAATTCCCGATAGTCACCGAACTAAAAAACCTGTCATCTGAAAGTGTGGCCAACCACCTCAAATTCCTGTGTTCGCTGTTCGGATGCCCCAAAACCCTGGTCTCAGACAACGGACCTCAATACACGGGAGCAGCCATGAGGGACTTCACAAAAGCCTGGGGTATTGAGCACATCACATCAAGCCCACATTACCCTCAGTCCAATGGCCTCGCGGAGCGCGCAGTTGGAACATGCAAGGCGATTATCAAAAAATGCCTTGAGACAGGCGGTGATATGCATACTGCATTACTCCACTTACGGGCCACCCCGATCGACAATAAGACAACCAGCCCCGCAGAGCTCATGTTTGGTCGCCATGTGACCACTGACCTACCAGGCAGATACGAACCACATCTCGCACACATCACGACCCGCAACCACCTCCAGGACCGCCTAGGACCAAATCGGACACAACGGCACTTCACAGACCTCCAACCCGAACAACCAGTCCGAATATTCGACAAGGCCTGCCACACATGGGTGCCAGGCAGAGTGCTACGTAAGTCAGAAGAACCCCAATCATACATTGTGGAAGCCCAAAACGGAGCGTGTCTCAGGAGGAACCGGTCCCACATCCGTCCGACACCGCTCGCGACAAACACAGAACCGCCCAACACCCGGCAGCAGGCTCCAACATCATCAGCACAGCCTCCACCACGACCCGCCGATATATCGCTGCCGCCACCTAGTGAGACCGAAATAACCCACCAAAGACCCGCAACTAGTGATAACTCTACAGACCCGACAGCGGTGTATACCAAGTCAGGCCGGCTGGTGAAAACCCCATCCAGATATATTGAAAGTAACGCAGTCACATACCGTAAATTCCCATAAAGTGTTAAGTTAAATAATAATAATATACAACTCCCCCCCCTCGTTTCATGACCAAAAATTCTGAGAGGTCGTTACCAGAGTTTGGAACTTAAGAAAAGTTATCAGTCTCAGGACTGATAAGTGATTCAGAATAATGAATTTTATTTGAAAATTTACGAGTCTCGGACTGGAGAACAGGCTCCATTTCGAACACTCGTTACATTTGCATCAGGTTTCCATTTTGTTTTAATATATTTTGGGTATTGTTGTTCTTTGCATAAAAAAAAAAAAAAAAAAAAAAAAAAAAAAAAAAAAAAAAAAAAAAAAAAATTATAATTTGCCATTTATTTTCATATTTATGACTGCCCTGCTGTAACCAACACTATTCTGACCAAAGTCTGCAAAGATAATAGCTATTATGTTTATAGTATTATCCACAATCACAAATTGTACTATGCATGTTTATTGTGAAAGGATAAAAACAATGGAATACGTTTGAATATGGAACTTTCATCGTTTATTTCTTTGTACTTATATGCCAGATTAGTTATTATGTGTAATCAATTCTTTGTATGTGATAAGGGGGATGTGGTATCGTGTAGTCCCATGTAGCTATGAATAAAGGGCAGTCTCTACCTAGCACCCAAGCCATCAAGACCTGTCTTTTAATCACTGCAACCTCTTGCATATTATATCACAGCGCTTCCCTTTTTATGGAATCGAAAGCTTTTTTGAAATCTAAAGAGGCAACTATGAGTTTTTTTCTTATTTTTGAAAGTTTCTTCGACCATGTATTGTAAGATGAATATATTATCCTCAATCCTTCCTCCCTCTGTAAATCCCGCTTGAACATCCTCTATGGCATTATTACTTTTTAGATGTCCTTCAATTTCATCTTTTATAAAAGCCATGTATATTTTATATGATACATTTGTGAGCGCTATTGGTCTCAATTCCTTTGCTGTTGGTTTGTTTTTCTTTTTTAACATTTTTGTTCTGGATTCTTTCCAGCTTTTGGGTTTTTCTTTGCTGGCTAGTTCCTCTTTGTAGCAGTTCACTAGCGTATTCTTACATATATCACTTATCATCATTGCTTTGTAATATTCTGGCTCTAGTCCATCTGGCCCAGCTGCTTTACCTTTCTTTAGGAGTTTTAGGCATTTTTCTAATTTACCTTTATTCATTTCAGCGGAGGGCATGGGTTTAATTTTTCCTTTAACATTTAGTACAGCATTGTAATGCTCCCTTAGATGTTCTGGTATACTATATTCATTTACTACTATCATGTCGTTTTCTCTTCTCAAATTATCCAGGTATTCACTCTCCTTCTCCTCATTCCAGATCTCTGTTATTCTATTTTCATGTGTATTGTAGACTGTTTTCCAAAATTTTACTAATTCTTCTTTAGCCTCTTCATCTGATAGTTTATTTCCTCTATCTCCATATAATTGTATTGCCTCGCTTTTTATTTCTTTGCTATTTCTTAATTTGTTTATGTTTTCCCATAGTTTATTGTTTTTATCATCTCTTATCTCCCTGGTCTTCTTTTTCTCATATAACGTTATGCTATCTTCCACCAGTATTTGTACTTCTTTCTTCTTATGGTTGTATTTTTCTTCTAATTCTGTTTTTAACCTAATATCTTTTTCATTTCTCTTTTTTCTATTAAGTTCCTTTCTTTCCTTAATCTTTCTCCTTATTTCCTCAGTTACCCAAGGTTGTTCTTAGGTCTTCCCTTCATTTGTTACCCTTCTCCTATATGTTTTAGCCAAATTTTCTTGTTTCATTTCTGTCATTATTATGTTTAGCTCTTCAATGTTTTTTACATCCTTGCTAACAAGTTTTCTCTCTATAGATTTCACATATTCGTCTATATCTTTTGTGCCATTGCTATAATATGTAATTTCTTCCCACTTCCCTTTATTGTAGTTATTTTCTCTATTTGTTTTTACTTCCAATTCTACTGTTATTAAGTTGTGATCTGATATATCTAATACTGTTTTATCAAATGAAATCAAAACAAAAACATAACGTACTACGAGCGTAAAATTATTTTATAACATATTTATATTCGATTTGGCTTTTAAATCTGTTTTATTTAATCCTATATAATATTTTTTTATAATTATATTATATATAATTGCGCATATATTCTGTATTTCATAATGAATTAAACCAGATTTCAAGTTCTTGAATATGAACTATGAGTGTAAAAAAATTATCCTTGGGATCATAGTAACTGATATTTATGCTTTTTACCATTTATATTTACTTCTTTTTGTTTTATAAATATATATTTTCCATATAGTTAGAGGCAAATTAATATGAATTAATCTTTAGTGAAGGCCCATGGACAGACTACGAGCCTAAAAGCAGTTGACAAATTTCAAAAGTGAAAAAATGAGAAAATATACATTACCATTTCCATCTGCTCTTACACCTATTGATGCTAAGGGGCTCGGTTATATTTCACCAGTCGTCTCTATCTCGAGCCTTTAAATCAATACTTCTCCATTCATCTCCTACGAGCGCAGATCCAGCAAGTTAAAAAGGGGGAACTGTAAGCCCCCAAAGACTATCGCAATTTTAATCTATTTAAGAGCAATTTTGTCATGTATCTGAAATCCTTTTCTCTTTATAATTGCATTTATAACGTGAATACGCATTAGGCGATAACAGCATCCCGATAATACACACACACACACACACACACACACACACACACATATATATATATATATATATATATATATATATATATATATATATATATATATATATATATATATATATATATAAATATATATATATAAATATATATATATATATAAATATATATATATATATATATAAATATATATATATATAAATATATATATATATATATAAATATATATATATATATATATATATATATATATATATATATATATATATATATATATATATATATATATATATACAGCAGTAATCTTTACGATAATACTTTTAATGTATGATTATACGTTCCCGGGAAACCCCATCAGCTGACTACCTCTGAGTTATATTAACTCATCGAATTGTAATTAATTTCCCCACGAGAGAGAGAGAGAGAGAGAGAGAGAGAGAGAGAGAGAGAGAGAGAGAGAGAGAGAGAGAGAGAGAGAGAGAGAGAGAGAGAGAGAGAGAGAGAGAGAGAGAGAGAAGGATGATCTCAATCTTCCTCATCTCTTTTACTATATTCTTCTTGTAGCAACTATTGAACAGATGTTGATTATTGTCTTAATTTAAGTTTCAAGCTTTTCGTAAATTCCAAACTTTATATCATGAAAATTTTCTAATTTCTTCATATTAGACATTTGCTCAAAGAAAAGGCTTGTTTCTATTTCTTTGAAGATTTTCCCTTTTTTTCATCGTTTTCATTTTATCGAATGTACTATCATTTTATATATATAAAAAAACAGTTTACCTTGCCAATTAAAATGATTTAACTTCAATACTCACCTAAACAGCCTATGATCGTTTGGAACTAATATTAAGATTGTCTTGGAAATTAATTCCCTCCTCACTAAAGTAAACTTTATAATCATAATTTACGTAAACTATTACACTTTACCAAAGCATTGAACAGTTACAGCAACCTAGCATTGCTTAATCAAATATCTAAGGACATCAAGTGATGAAAAATATATATAAAAAAAAAGTAAAACCTTCATCAAGTCGTGGTGCCACATGCTATAGTTACATTAAAGGAGCCGAAATCCTTTAATATGTGCCACCGCCAGGTTTGCACATGCAGAAGTCACCATCCAGGAAACACAAAATACTGTAAGGAAAAATCAGCCTCAGATATTGGTTTTAGTTACATATTGATTTATCTTTATTTGAAAGCCTTTTGTGTCTTCCTGGGGGACCACCACTACTGCCTGAAGGTAATAAACTCACCACTTTATGTTAAGATCCAATACGTAGGGCCAGAGTTGATCTGGCTTTGGTAGTATGCTGTTGGAGGTGGCTTCTTGCCATGCCTAAAAAAACATTTTATGATATCAAACATTTGTTTCCTTTCTAGTGAAATGTCCTTTTTCTAGAAGAGTTGCTTACCATAAATAGAAAATCTATTCTACCCATACCAAGTGAGAAGAAGCCAATGAACATTTACAGTGCAGCTCTTCTAGGGGGACACTCCAAAATCAAACGATTGTTCTCTGATCTTGAATAACGCAATAGCCTCTTTACCATGGTCTTTCACTGTCTTGGGGTAGAGTTCTCTTGCTTGAGGGTAAACTTGGGCACACTATTCTATTTTATTTCTCTTCCCCCTTGTTTTTCTTAAGTTTTTATATTTTATATATGAAATAATAATAATAATAATAATAATAATAATAATAATGATAATAATAATAATAATAATAATAATAATAATAATAATAATAATAATAATAATAATAATAATAATAATAATAATAATAATAATAATAATAATAATATTAAATAGTTGAAAAGCCAACAACACTCATTCCAGTGTGGGCAAAGATCCCTCATTTTCCTTAAACCATTTGTATTTTACTTTTCCCCGACCACCGACCCCCCCCCCCCCCCACAAATATGGAGTTGCCAACCCACAATCAATGATACTCTCTTGTTTTGACAAAGATGATCAAACAGTAAGCGAACAATGTACATTGTGAAATGTGAAATGTTCCCGAATGAACATCATAAAGCGACCGTGGAGGTCCTGTAGAGAGTAGGGTTCCCCAAGGTGGGGTTCCCCTGCTGTATGGGACCAGATAAGCAGCCCTTAAAGTAAAGTAAAGTCAGTCATTCCTGACACTTTCATCTGAGACTGCTTTAAAAGTTTTTTGTCCGGATTCTAAGGTTTAAAGGCCACTCATCAATGGCAGAAGCAAGGGACATTAATAATAACCTAGCAAGACAAAGCTCCAGAGAATTGCCATATATACATATGATCAGCACCAAATGCCCTCTTCACCAAAGCTAGGACCAGGGAGAGTTAAGGAATGGTAGACCTGTAGGTTCCCCAAACCCCCATCCTTAACTCTCAGGGATGGTGAGGTTGCAGACACTACAAGAAACTATCGTGCTTGAGCAGGTATTGAAAATCTGTCCAGCAGATCGCCTGGCAGAGGGGTTTTCAATAGACATATTCCCTAGTACTATCACAAAGGGTTTTGGTAGCATATTGGAAATGTCACAGCCTGGTAATCTGCTGGACTGGGATTTGAGACCAAGACAGTGGAAAACCATGGTTCAGAGTCTATGGCACTACCCAAGAGCAAAGAATAATGGTTAGATTTTGGAGTATCCTTCACTTGAGAGCTGTTTACCATAGCTAGTCTCTCTTCTACCAAGAGAAAAATAGCCACTGAACAATTACAGTGCAATAGTAAACGCCCCTTTCAAAATTGCTGGAATATGTCATTCTTGAACAACTAGTTAGTCACTTTTAAAGATTCGAAGCATTGCCACACAACCGTTCAGCATACAGACAATCATATTTCATTTGCTGTTGTAAATGATCGGCTGGAAACGATGGATGTAAACAAATCTGGTATCTTGATATTGCCCGATCTTGTTGGTTGGTTGGTTACAGATTGCCATGCCTATAGCATGACACGGGCTCTTGTCATTGGACAGCCCGTAAGAGGATGGATCTGTAAAGAGAACTCCGAGGAGTAAAATTGGATGTTATTAGGAGAAAGGTTGGACTTTGAAATAGAGTGTGGTATTGGAGGAATATAGGATGAGGGATTTAAAGGAGGGATTTGACATGACATGGAAAGGGACGGAAAGCAACCCGAAAAGGAGACTACTTTTTAGGTCCACGAAATGAAAGGTTTTTAGTTAGAGAAAAAGTTTTGATAGTAGCAAGTCCCAGCAAGTAGGAGAGACTGTGAGAGGAGAGAAGTTTTTATCTGCAGTCAGAGAGAATAGGAGAAGGAATAAGCAAAATGTTTATCCCTGCTCTGGAGCTGGGTTGATGAATGGTTGCAGGAATTGCAGGAGAGTGGGAGTCGAGGTCGAGGTTAAGGACAGGACTCTGGTAAGGATCTGGATGGCAATGGGAATGAGGTCGGTCAAGGTGAGGGACTCGATTTGTTGAGCCAAGGTTGTAGGTTGAGGAGGGGGAATTGCAGGATGAGGAGTTGAAACAGCTTGCTGCTGGGTTGCAGGTGCAGGCACAGGAATGATGGATGTCTGGTTTTGCTTTGCAGTTGCAGGAGCAGGAACAGTGGTAGGCTGGCGTTGACTTCTTTGGCGAGGAGTTCACTGGTTCTTGGGTTTTGGCATCGAAGCTGGCATGTTGTTTTTGGGAGGATTAGTGCCCTTCATTGCAGCAATTCTCCTTAGACTTTCAGGGCAGCGCTTTTTCCAGGCGTGATGAGGTCTGGAGCAGTTGCAGCACTTAGGGTGAGTTTCTTGTCCATTCTTGTGGGCCTGTATGCAGATCTCAGTGTTGTGACGTTGGCTGCAGACACCACAGAAAGCAGGGCCTTGGCAGTCCTCCTTGTGATGGCCGTAGCGTTGGCAGTGGTAGCAACGAAAAGGCTCTGGGGTGTATTCTTGAACTGGGTACGTCCCCCAGACTCCCAGATCCAGCGATGAAGGCACTGGACCTATGAAGGTGGCTAAAATCCTCCTGACTGGGACGTTGTCACGGTTTTTGCAGCGATCGGCCTTTTCTACATTGCTGCAGGAAGTAACGATGGATATTGGCAGTGAAGTTGTGTATCTGGATATGATTGCCTTTCTTCTAATTAAGGCAGGGTCTAGCAGGGTTAGGTCTGGTTCTTCTTGTAGATTTCTGGCGGTATCCAAGTCCTTGGGAATTATAATTAAATCACCCTTTCGGTTTGGTCGAGCTGAGAGTTTCATGCCAGGCTTTGCAGCCATGGCAGCAACTGCTGCATAGGACGTGGAGCTGTTGGAGAGCCTAAACTTTGGGAGAGGTCTCCTGGGTTCAGGCTGGGAAGCTGAAGAACTGGCAGCGATGGCGGTGGCCTCCTGTAGAAGGTCTTGAAGGCAGGTAACACAGTTGCAGTCGATGGAATGGGCCCCCTGAGGCTCGACCTCCATGGCAGTGGAGGACAGCGGCGTTGGAGAAGGAGTGCGGGCTGCAACAGATGCTGTCTGTGAAGCTGAAGAAGGGACAAACAAGGGTGAGGCCAGGTTCTCAGTCCTTGGTGTCCTTAAAGGCGATGATGAGGGTTCAATGGGAGCTGTAGAAGGTTGAACAGGGCTATTCTTTCGTTTGGGAGGGGGAGTAGTCTCCTCCAAAGCAGCTGTGGCAGGTTGAAAATAGTTGAGGATCATGGTGGATGCAATATTGCAATAATTGCAATTACATCTGATGTTGTGGCAGTGCGTTGTCGGGTCTGCAATGTGTCCGGTAGTGACACCAACCATGGTGAAAAGTTCAATCCTTGGTAAAGACGCTTGCAATGTCGAACGATACCATAGAGCAGGGGTGGCCAACCTATGGCGCATGCGCCAACAATGGCGCATTGTATGATTACAAGTGGCACACCCTACCCCAGAGATAATAATAAAAAAAAAAACATGCCTGCTCATAAAAATAAAACTTAATTATGATCATATATTTTAATTAGTATTTTCAAGAATACCTATCAAATATTATCAATGCAAATTTCAAAGTGTCAATGAAGTAAGTACAGTTTACTTTGTATTCATGTTAAATCATTTCCTTTACCATCTATATCTTATATATATATATATATATATATATATATATATATATATATATATATATATATATATATATATATATATATATATATATATATATATATATATATATATATATATATATATATATATATATATATATATATATATATATATATATATATATATATATATATATTTATATATATATGTATATATTTATATATATATATGTATATATTTATATATATATTGTGGAGAATCTTTTTTGTTCTGAGTGGGAACTTAGTCCGGGAAAGTCTCCTTATGACAGTTACATAAAGTTCAACAGGGGAGGATAATGAGCACTTACTCTCGGGGCACAAACACCCTGCTAATACATTACTGTCACAATTCACTAACCATCACTCTCAAATACAAAAGGGGAAATTTTACTGTCCAGAGGCCGGAGAACTCCACACGTAGAATATATAAGTAATTTATGGCCTACTCTAGCTTTGTCAGGTCTATAGTCATCTCATTCTCAGGCTCTGTTCCGACTACGTCCCAGCTACCCCAATGAGATGCTGGACAGGTATTTTACGTTAATGTAGTTAGACAAAATCCAAAATGGGAGCAGTGATGTAAAGTAGTTTAAAAGTTTAAAGATAAGGATCTTTACCTTCGAAGCAAATATATTAATGCAAAGTTCCTCGCTGTTACCACCTATAGACTTACTCTTTAAATATTGTGTATTTTGTATCTTTACCTTCGAAGCAAATATATTAATGCAAAGTTCCTCGCTGTTACCACCTATAGACTTACTCTTTAAATAATGTGTATTTTGTCCCGTGATCAACTATTCAATTCACACATTAAAATAAATGAGGGAGCAAAAATACTAAGGAGGTTTAATTAACCTAATATTGATTTATTTCACAAATTGACATTAAAAGAAAACGGACATCTTGACAACACAAAAATGGTATCAAAAGAAATGCAATTCAAATAATAAAAAAAAAAGGTTGTTTAGACGCGTGGTCTACAATAATTAAAAATAAAAATTGAGTCGGACACATGGCCCATGTGACCCAGAGACTGTGTTAGTCTCAAAAGGCAAAAAATTATATAGAAAAAATATATACACACAATCCCACCGCACACAGTCCGAATAGTGTAAAAGCCAGGCTCCCTATCAAGTTAAAATTAGTCTAAGCTAAAAAATGGGGGATAACTAAATGGCCATTGATGTAGTACCTGCACTCCTTTGAAGATTAGTCCTATGCCCGTGATGGCTGTTGACCTGGTTGCACTTTGCACTCTTTTCTGGCCCACCCCAAGAATCCTTTTTTGTGGTAATATGGTTCCCAGGTTCCACTCCTTCACTGTCTCCAGCCGGCAGCCACAGGACTCCTTGGTGAGTCACGTTTTTGGGATAGGGGGTGAGCCAGAGGTGCACAGGTTCACTGACCAGGCAGGTCAGTAGGCCAGGGCGGCTTCTCGTCGAATGGGCCGACACTAAGGTCGAGGAGATCACCTGGCTTCACCTTGCCAAACAAGTGATGGTCATGATGCGCGCGGTAATCCATTGAGGGTGCCATATCGGGACTTCAGGACAGGGCAATATATTGTTGCAAGGAGTGCAGAGGCGGCAGGATTTTGTACTAATTACTTTAGAGAAATCTTGCTGCTCTAAGGGAGTTTATATATGCAACAATCCTACCTATTCTGGCTTGCTAAAAATTAATAGTTTAAATGATTAATCAGCAATGGACTGCTGCGATGGATATACATCTTAAAATTAACAAACCTTAATTGGTATTGAGAAATAAAAGATGTATTAATTCAGTAGTATTGAAATTTATATCAAAATTAAGTTTAGGAATTTAATCTCGACCCATGTAGTTGAGGAAAGAACCAACATACGCCGGGGATTACACTAAGGCCCTCTGTTGTGCGTATCTACGCTGTGACGTCACAAGCATGGCGTGCGCCACTGTCAATAAGTTTTAGTTTAGATTAGTTCTCCCAATGTTTTGTTAAAGAAAATTGAATGTAGGAGGACGTTTAAGGGGTAGCTATAGTATTAGTAGAAGAGAGCTAAAAATACGATTGAAAGAAGAAGAGTGAAGAGAATTCTTCACACACCTATAAAAATGTTGTGAATATCTTCGCAGAAAGGAACTATTCATACAAGGCAAACTAGCCTTATCAGAAGGAAAAACAAGGTACCACTTTCTCCTATTGCTCCTCTAAGTGACGTGAAATGCACAATTTTGAAAAGTGATTACTATTCAAAACCTACTAAATTATTTTTATTCGTTTGAGAATATGAGAATTAAGAAATTTACTCTTTTGTGTTTTGAAGGTGTGTTCATGCAGCGCAAAAGAGGAGAGGTGAAGATTTATTGATACAATTAATATATATAATAAAATATAGGAGGAAAGGTATTTCGTGCAGACATTTGAGAAGGATACCAGAAATATGTAGCGCTGGAGAACAGGCATTACTTTTAGGGTCAGAAGAACTTTTCTACACATTACTTCTTACAATACCATCTTAGAGGGGTCCCCCTTTAAAATCAATTTTCTCTATTGCTGAAGTTACGTTTTCTTTTATTATTATGTAAGAGAGACTGATAATTTCAACGACCCATCACTTCTCTAATAGTATATTGATATTTGTCATTAAAATGAACGGCATTAGGTATTAAATTTTGTTATTATAATGAATGGTATTGCTGACAATGTCTCTCTTACCAATAAAAAATGTTCAGTGTTTGAGTATACATATATTTATATACATATGTCTATGCAGGGGCGTTGGAGTTTTGGTGGTGGGTTGGGTAGTAGCTATAGCCTCCCCCCCCTTTCTTGCCCTTGTATAGATAATTTTGACAATGTCCATTTTTACTTGATTAAAGTTTCCTTTACCCTTATATCCTTTCTGAGATTTTCCAATTCCTCATCGTCAACAATTATACCAAACGTTACTAGCATTTCCTTTTTAAAATTTTCACCCATATTTATTGAATATATATGTATATTTGGTCAGAATTCTTTCTACAACACAGACTGTATACACGAGTCTACTATATATTTCGAGTAATTTTCTATTTCAACCTTAGAACTTCCTTTGTGTTCAGTTTCCTTCCCTTCTGCTTGACAGCTTAATCATTTATTTTTACTTTATCCCTCTTCAAACTTTTAGCATAATTTCTCGTGAAAGTTTGGTCTCTAGCTTTAGTAGTTTTGAAATTAATGTCTTACTTCGCCCTTGTTCTGCTGTTTTATTACTTATCTGACCAAATTTTCATTATCCCTTACATTTTCCTTTTTCCACTGGTTATATTTGACTCTATTTTTGTTATAAGGTACATTCTCCAATGTTTTTACCAAGGCCAAGACTCTGAAGGGGTTTCAATACCACTGGACTTGGTTGCAAAATTATTCTCAGGTCATGTAAGACGGTGAATTCCTCGGCCAGGTTGGTCACATTCGTCCCTCACCCGGTTTCCAGAATTATTCATACAGACATTTCCAGGTTAGGCTAGGGAGGTCAATCAAAAGAAACCCTTGTGTTCGGAAAATGGTCCACTTAGTTTGCAGCATTTCGTATAAATGTGTTGGAACTGATGACGGTCTTCCTGACGTTGAAAAGAATTGGTCCAAGAAGAAAGTCCCATACAAAAATCTTCACAGATAACTAGGTGGCAGTCTGTTGCTTCAGGAAAAGGGGCTCCTGTTCAAAAATTCTAAATCCAGTGATCCTGCTCATTATGAAGTTCCCTCTGGAAAGAAATGTATTCCCCTCACCATTCTATCTGTTGGACTCGCGTAATGTAATGGCGGACACCCTATCCAGGCAAAAAGTCCCACATACGGAATAGACCCTAGACCAGAGTTCTTTTCATGGGGTTTTGAGGTAGTTCCAGATCTCTAAATAGACCTCTTTTCTATGAAAGATTCACAAACTTCCATTATATGAAGTTCTGAATGTGGACTCTCAAGCAGTGGCAAGAGACTGAAATTAGATTGGAAAAGATGGTTGTTGAGCTTCTGTTCCCTCTACACGGAATTCTTGTTCAAGATACTTTTGTAAGGCTTAGTGTGGCTTTCACCATATTCACACAGTACTTTAACCCCAAAAATATGGAGGAAAATTTGAATATGTGCAATTTTAAAATACTAAATTTCAGGGGGTTATGGTGGAAATTTAACATGAAAATGAGGAAAATATCTACAGTAGTGATGTGATATACTGTAGCTGAAAAATAAAAAGATATCAAAGAGTGAAATGGTTCGGACACAATTGGGATACAAAAGAACTAGTCAGTAAAAATAGTTATGTGAGTAAAAAGTTGAAGGTCTGAAGGTACAGCCAAATAATTTTATCAAAATGGCAAATGAAGATTTACACCAAGTGGGAATTCATGGGGACCGTGCACAAGGCAGGAGCCAGTGGAGAAAACTTTCCACATCTAACCCATTAGTGAAAATCTGATTAACGATGATTAACAATGTTATGTTAAATTCATCATTCAGTACTGTACTATAAAAACGTGGGATATAAAGTCTGCTCGATCTTTATGCTTTATTGCATAAGCATTTAACTTGAAATCTCTCTAAAGTTGTAACAAAACATGCAGCATTGTGCATAAAGTCATGATAACACAAGGAGGAAGACAAAAATAGCACATCAATAGTTTTGGATATTCAAACCATAAATAAATATCAGTGGTAGTAAAAGGGTAAACATATCATGGAATTTAAAGGTAATTGTTTTACAGTTCAGCACTGTATCTTGGGTAACTTACATTTAAGAAAGATCCTATGATTGCACATTGAGCTTACAAATGCACTCAGATAAAAAAGAACCAAACAATAATTCAATTTTTTTGTATACTTCATTTTTTTCCTATATTTATAAAATATGTGAATACTGTAAAGATTCTATTAAGAATACTTGATAAAACATTCCCTCTACTACACAATTCTTCGAAAATAAGAATCTTGTCTTATTGAAGAAAAATTTACTCAGGTCATGAACTTTATAAATTTTATTATTAGAACAAGTACAAGACCGTTATCGTTTATGTAGAATATTCAAAACTGCGTTAATCAAATAAATGCCTTATTTGTAGACTCTTAATACCCCAGATGAACAATCTATAGTTCACCAAAGAATAATAGTATCTTGCATGACACTAACACCATCACCTTTAATTAAGTTGATTGGATTCGGTTTCCAATTTCATCCGAAGAGATGCTACTCCTGAATGTTAGTCAGGCAAGGCCAGCTCCCCACTATGGTACCCAACTACAGCAGTAACCTCCTTAGTAAACAAATTAAACTCATGGGCCAAGGCAGGACTTTTATCTGCTGTCTTTGCATATGCAAGACTAGTGTTACCACTGTACAGTGGTTTCCATACATACACTTTGATGAGTTGGTAAGAGCCCTGTCTACTGCTGTCCAGTTTCTTTTCTTCTGCATGATTCAACTTTATTTCATTTCAATGATAATTTTTTTACATGATTTGGCCATTTCTGTAAGTAGATTGTAAGTGTAAATAAGTGTGAAAGGAAAGTTTAAATATGAGTACCTTATATCTTTCAAGGTTATCCAGTTTGCCAGTAACTTCTAGTAGGCAATTAAGGTATACAATGGAAATAGATTGCGAAATAACTGGTAAATAAGAGAATCCAATCAATATAACAAGGGAAAATTTTGTGTTTAATGCCTGCACTGCTGTATACTAAAAAAAACATAGGAAAGTTTTCAAGATATTCCATTACAAAATGGTGGGGTGCAGTGACAAAATAATACAAATGGGAGAATCATACAGGGATTTCATATTCAATGGATGGAAGATGGATATCTCAAAAACATATTTGCTTCAGACAAGATTGCACAAAGGGAGAAGTTAGCAGATTTGAAACTTATGTTTGTAGCAGGAAATTTCAATTTACTGTACTGCATTCAACAAACAAATATAATTTGTAGTTAACAGTATTTTTACATTTTGTACTTGCTGTTAAAGTAGAAACTTATAAGTCAAATGCATCTGAACTATAACAAATCAGTGCTCAAATTATATTTTCTAACATTATTTATCCCAGAAACCAAACGATAACTAGGATGTCAAATGGGAAGACGTGACTTGAAAGAACCTGTGGCCTAATACTTACCTAAAGAAAGGGTTTCCATTACTGAATGCTCAGTGTTTTTGTAGCTCACCCTAAACAGAGCTGTAAAAAATGGACTTCAACTTTTTCACTAATTTGCTACATTCTAGTCTTTTTAGATTACCAATACTGTACTGTAAACAAAGGCTCTTAAGGTTAATAGTGATAAGCCAAAAGTTTATGAGAGTTATCATAAAATTAGGAGAGATCATTGCAAGGTCAGAGCTGGGTTTGATTGTCAAAGATTTCCAAACAGTACAGTATTGTATGCCAAAAGTGCCTATCTGTGATTTAAAAAAATAAGAGGCCATTGAAAAAGCTGATGTTAAAAATGGAGTGACATCCCTTTCTAAACAAGCAAATAAGGAGATAGACCGGGTGGAGAAATTTCTGTTAATTTGGGGTCTATTTCAGAGGATATGATACATAAAAAGGCTGAACAATTCCATACAATACAGGCATTCCCAAAAATACATCATGAACAAGTGATGATACAGGTCCTAGTTAGATTTTCTCACAAAAAACCTGCTGAGAATTATGTTGAGGAAATACTTTATTCCCATCAAGTTTTCAATTGCGATGAGACAAGCTTTTTCTGGAGGAAAAATACCAAGGAAGACTTACATCACTCGGAAGAACCCCTTCCTTGGACATAAGCCTATGAAGGATAGGATAACTTTTGTTCTGTGGGAATGCAAGCGGTAATTTTAAGGTCAAACCCCAATTTCTTTACAATTTCAAAGGCCCAGGGGTTTTTAAGAACAACAACGTAATAAAGAAACGAAAAGTGATGTGGGAGGCCAACAAGATAATAATTCATCAAGTGGATTCATGAAGTGTTTGTCCCTAGTGTCAGGAGTTACCTGCAGGGGAAGCAATTACCATTTAATACCTTCCTCATCATGGACAATGCACCTGCTCACAAACCAGACTTGGAAAACAAGTTACTGGAGTGATCTTCCTTCATAACTGTTAAGTTTCTTTCCACTAATATGACTCCCTCTCATCCATCCATGGACCAGCAAGGGATATGAAACTTCAAAGGCATACACAAAGGCAAATTTTTAAATTTGTTTTGAGGTCACCTCTGATGCCCAGTCAAGATTAAGAGTTCTGGAAGAACAACTTTAAAAATCATTGACAAAACCTGGGGGAAATTGTCTTCCAAAAAACTGAACTAACTTGAAGAAGCTGTTGCCAGACTGTACAAAAATGATAGTTTTGGAACTTTGAGTATGAGCTTGTGGTCGATAGTATTGTCTCTCTAGGGAAGTCTACAGCCTTGGACATTGAAGATGATGATAAGTTGATGGCGGAACACAGCGTAGATCTCACCTCTAGAAAATTCTAAGATCTTCAGAAGGAACAGCAACAGCCTTACGAATTGAATTGAATATAGGATTTAGGCATTAAGCCAAGCACTGGGGCATCAAAGGCCATTCAGCGCTATATAACGAAAATCATTCAATCATATCTGTACACTCACACCATCTAGTATCATTTTAACCTTTAATACAAATCGTAACACTTAAATGCTAAATAATGATAGTTTTACATGCAGTATGTAATGTGATTATTGTTTTGTGCACTGGATTTTCAAAATATTCAGCATGCCATAATGTTGACTAAATGCATTTTTTATTACATTTGCTGGCCATTGACTTTGTTTTTATTAAGCATATATTGGTTCATAGCAAAATGTTACAATAAATGCCACCTGTCATTTTCAGTGTATATTTTAAGTGCACTACTACATTTTAGTATATGGATTGTGTATTCACTAATTTCAGCAAACATATAAATATATTATGAAAGTACGACTGTCACACATCTTTCCTCTTTAGTCCATGCTCCTTACATTAGTTATTGCAGGAATATTGGTTCCACTCTCTTCTTTGATATGCTGTATGCAGGTTTACATGCTGATGGGTGCACTTCTAGATTGAAGGATGGTTATTCAAGCAAGTCAAGAGATACATCTGTGGACTTGCAATAAGCCATCTTCTTTTTGATATTTGTGGAAAAAGGGTCGGCGCTCTGCTCAGTTACCAACCTGTCAAATCTTCACCTGGTCTTCCAGCAGACTAACCCCGGCTCTTTGTTTTCCTATACTGCAACCAACCCTATATGCCTGCTTCCCATCTGCCTTATTTACCCAATAATTTGACTGGACTGCTTGCTCTCAACCTGCTGTTCAGATCTTTCTATCTTCCCTACCTATTTTCTTCTCATCAGGTCTGCCAGTTGATTATCATATCTGGATGATTCCGTTTGTTGATCAGCTAGATCATTGTTATTGTCTTGCCAAAAGACTGACTTGCCCACTTTCCACTCATTCTGAAAGCAGACCAGCATTGTTGCTTACTGTTTTCTGTCATTTTTACTAGGCATCTCCTGCACCCCCACCCCCGAAGCCAGAATGCTCACTTATTGTCCTGATGTGTACATGTTAGCATGTTTGGCTGATAAACTGTGGTCACTTTTCAAACTCATTGCCCTTAGGTCTCTTCATGCTTACCACCTGTCCAGTAATGCCTATAACTAGTGATGATGTTTATCTCTATACATAGAAACTTTTTGTGCAACTGAAGCAGCCAATGATCCTTTTCCAGGTTCTACTTAACTGGAGTGTTCATACTTGCTGCTCTGTTAATTGAACTTCAAATGACTGCTAAAGTAGATGGCTGCTGTCAATGGCAAATGTTCCTACCACAGTGTCTGTACCTGAATACTTTTAGAATTTTAAGGGATTCATACCCGACATTCCAAGAGCTCTTCAAGGTTCAGCAGATTTCCACAAACAGCCTGAGACACACAATAATTTTTGGAATAAGGTTATGAACGAATGATGGTTTTATAAAATAATATTTTTTCAAACCAACCTATCAACCACACATGAAATATCACAAAGAGGTTGTTGATGGATGGATACCCAAAGATTCAGGTGATCCTTGTGTCATGAAAGTTCACTTCTTTCGTGAGCAAAAGACTCCAAGTCTTGGAATATTCGAAGGCATGAATAAGACATTTATAAAATTAATCATGAGTTATATAGAAAACTAATAATACAAGTACTTCATAATTGGTTTTCCAAAAAAGCCAAAGATTTCTCATTTAGACAATATAAAGAATTGATTTTATAGTTTTACAAATAACTGAATATTAATAAAATAACATATTGTTTCTATACTTATCAAGTGTTCATCATGCATACCTTCTGGAAGCTGAAACCATCAAGAAAGTATGATAAACACCTGGTAAGATTAATTAAAATGATAGGAAACTGCACATGAACCCACAAATACTGAACTAAGATATGTTAGGCAGAACTGTATAGGAGTTGAAATGTTAACTTTTAAACTTAAAAAAGGATCACAATTGATTATACAAGGTGGCACTAAGAGGCAAAAAAGACATTAAAACATGTCTGTCTTATACAATGCAGATTTTCATCCAGTTAAGGATAAATCATAAACTGTAATACAGTTATGAATTATACGAGAGAATGGAAGGAATACGCTACTAACCAATAGGACATTCAATTCCCTTTTAAACGGAAAAAATAGTCTACGTATCAGCCTTTTAGATTATTGAACAAAAAATACAACTTGGAAATCTTTCGTTTATATCCTTGACGAAACCATTAACTTATCAATGTAGAGAAGCACTTCAAGATGCTAAGCTAAGAGAAAAACAGGTCTATATGCAGCAACAACTTCTTAAGAGCATTTCTATTTGTTGCAAGAGAGAGAGTTTAACAAATCAGGCAATAATATTGATATTATAGTTACTTTTAACAAAACTGAGTATATCAAGTACACTAATAATGAGTTTTAATGCATCAATAATATACAGCATAGGCATATCTGAAGATTATAATATTATACCCCCAGAAACTTACTTAGGCACAGATTTTCATTACTTACATATACAATATTTATAAGCTCCCAGGGATGATACAATATTTATATGGCTTACATTTTTTACACAGTAACATACACTAGGGGGTGCCACTACATTTGACTAGGATTACTAAGAACAATACATATATAGCTACCATATATTGATGGATATTGCAAGGATGAAATGTCTTGCAGAAGCTGAATGCTTTCTGCATTGCAGCCTTGTCCATATAAATAAATATTTGGGACTTACTCGACATGGTATGATGTTATGAATACTACAGATAAACTGCCCTGTAATAGTTACAAACATAATATTCACTTAAATACATTGAAAGTAAAATTATTACAAATTCCTTTTAAACACTGGACTTTCAAAACTTCAAATCACGCATGATCATGATTTTATAGGGTCCTTCGTCAACATTTCAATACGGTTTGTTAATAGTGGACCTTCTATACACAAGGTCATCAACTTAAAAACTTGGTTGGTTCCAATTTTGTTACATTTTGGCCTAGGGTAGGCCTAACCTGAATCCCATGCCTATGACTTCCAGCTACTTAAGTCAACAAATAGTCGGGTTTCATATGAAATACATATCAGGATATTACAAATGTCCTTTTGCTTACTGTATTAAATGATACATTGTTTTATTACAGTATCTATTTATCTTTGATATTTTCAATTGGATTTGTGTACTGTATGTATCTGCAAATGTTTGAAAGTTGACGACCTTCTATAATCACATATACAGTATATAGAAATACAAGGTACCAGTACCAAGGCAGCCTTTCCCCTCTAAAAGTCAGTATCCTGAATGCCAAATCATCGTAGCTGCTATGCTTTGATATTCAAAGCATCAGTCCTTTAAAAGTTTCACTTACCCATCTAAATTGACATGATTAATCTTAGTGCAATTACTGAGCACCTGAATATTTACATTTTAAAAGACTTCGTTACTAAACGCTTTCAAATTCGTTAGAATAGCTGCAATTATCAGTATAAACATTTGATCCCAATAATTTTTCTTGATCATGCTATATATGGAAAATATATCCTTTTTATAACTCAGTATTCAAGAAAATCATAAAGGATGGTTAATCTATTCTATCAATACAATAGAGAGATGAAATAAAGTAAAAGTATACGAATAAATAGCATTTGATATCCTTATATATTCTTTTTGGTAATGTCTTTGGTAAAATATTAATGACACAAAAATTTGTCAATATGCAATAAACATTGAAAAGACAAGTACAGTATGTGTGTGTACACATACAAGTCAAAGACACCTATAACTATACAAATTCGAACAAGAACTTTCTAACTTGGCAGTGGCTTCTTGCATAAAGAGTAAGAGGATCTTGAAAGTTTTTGTCTAGCAGTTAAAGTCAAAATTCTATAAAACTTTGTTATATAGATCTTGGATTTCATTATGCACACAAAGTACACTGCATTAGAAAGAGTAACTTTTCATTTAATAATCGATGCATAATCAATTGTTTGGAATTCATAGGAAATTTATCAGATTTTTCTAAACTAGTTCTCATTTTAGTACAACAGAAATGTCTTGTACAGTATTTGCAATAGTAAATTAAAATCTCTACTACTAATGAAGTACACAACTAATCTAATGAAATGAATCAAGTTCAAATAAATCCAATTTCTTTACACTAAGTAATATAAATGGTAAAAATTAGTCGATAGATTAAGGTGTGCGCATGAATCGAGTATTTTACAGTTGCTAATGAATGAGACATGTTAAAATGACATGGTTTGAATACATGAATTACATGAATATACCGTATGTTGAAGTCTGAAATATTAAGTGACATTACAGAAATAGCAAGACATAGAAGCATTCTTCACACAGAAGTTAAATATGAGCTACAAGAACTACCTTATTAATTTGAAATAGTCAAAGTATGCAAATGTTAGAATATACGAATAGTGAGAGATGAAAGTCAATGTACATACAATATGATTTATGTTTCTTTTAAAGTCTTGAGAAAAACTTTAAGTTTTATTTAGGAAAGAGGTCAGTTTCAAGGTTCCATTTTTCAAAAGATCACAAACACAGCACATCTTTATGATAGTTTACAGTCTTGCGAGTACACAAACTTTAAACTTAAAACATACCCTATACAATCTTTCTGCATAGTGGTGGAATGTCTTCAGTTGCTTGTCCATTAAGCAAAAGAGAATGGCTGGGCAAATAACACCCAGGTAATTCTGGCTTGTCAAAAATGAGAAGGCATTCTGGTATTTTCCCATGTGTTTTACAGTTTAATGCTTCCAAACACAACTTAATATGAATAAAAGTTACTGTAATACAAAACATTTATCAAAACAGAAAAAAATTAACACGAGAAAGAAGGCCATGAATAAATTCTACCCCTTTAGATTGCAGTGCTAATCAACTGAACCCATGAGAAATTTCCTCCGTTGAGATCTCAACGAAATGAAATCAATAATAAATAAAAAATACAAAAAATATTTTTTCAGGCAACATTGGAATGTTCACGTTATACAAGGGTCTTGGGGATGGCTAAACTTATTTTCTCCTCAAAATACGGACTATTCAAAGAGAATTACTATTTAGCACTATCTAGATAATTTGTCTATATATTTTTTTTCTATGCAGTTAGTAATATAGCAATACATGTGTGTATTTTAATTCAATTTATCATACTTTTTCATGGTATTAAAAGAATTATATCTCAAAATATTTGTCATGCATATTTATGAAAAAAATAAAAAAGAATTGATTTCAGTCCCTTTTAACTACTCATTTTTATTTTTTTTATCAATTTCAAATATATTGTACTATAATAAATTGCAATTATTCAGCTTCAAAAATATATCCAAAAATAGCAATATAGCATGGTAAATATACTTATTGTGACTGACAATGAAAAATAACCATTCAGTTAAAAAACAACAAAGTTTTGGAATGCCCCAAAAAAATCCCTTTAGCAAAAATATTTTACTATAATTAAGTGGCCCTTCATGAATCTCAATTGCTAACATTCACACAGATCAAAACCACTTAACATCAATAAATGCCAGACAACTGAACATGCCATGATTGCAAAATCAATTAAGTACATGTGGAAAAATCAGGTAATATTGTAGCAGGGAAGAATAATATTGCTGAAGTACCATTCACATCAAAATGATGTCTAGTGTAAACTAATGTAGGTCTGTATGCATATGAGTAGTAACAGAAAAGAAAGAATAGAAATTAAATGATTAAATTTACTTTACAAATATATTGGGAGGTACAGGGAACGAGAAGGAGAGGGAAACCAAAGTGAAGGTGGATGGACTGTACCAAAGACGACCTTCGATCAAAGGGATTAACCGGTGAAGAAGTGTGGGACAGAGGTAGATGGAGAACGCTAGCCAGAAACATCAACCCCACATAAAGGTGGGAAAAGATGCAGACAAAGAAGAAGAAGAATTGTATATCACTTATAAGAATACATAAAACAAAGAACTGTGAATGCTTATAGACCTGGTCAAAATTTCAAGTCTTCAGTCATCAAATGTCCTTGTATGTTTAATGTCAAGTTTTCTTTCATTTTTTCCTTTCTATTTCTTCTTGACATATTTACCTACATTATAGTCAAGTACACGGTGTAAAATAACAGTATTTAAACATTTGATATAAACAGCTTTTATTAACTTTAAGTAGTACCATGGTGTAATCATAGTCATGAAGATAAATTAGTTCTTTTGAATACAGTATTTACTTGAATTTAGCTGATGCTTTCATAAAGGTTTTTTCTTTTAAAAATAAGCATTATATGCTTTATCAAAAGAGTACAGAACTGTATGTAAAGAAATCCATATTCTCGTTGATAGACTTGAAAATTTGCACTTCCATGTCAAGAAATGATAAGTCAGGCAAAATCTCTTTATTCACCTTTTGGTATTTCAAGTCTTCTTTCTGCTTTTGTAGTTTATACCACATTATGAAAAAAATGTATGCATTTACAAGCTATTAACCTAAATAAATCACCAATTTGCATCAATTTACCTACTACCCTACAATAGATAAATCCCCTATATGCTTCAATTCCATGGATAAAGTGCTTCTAGTTCTAATTTTTTCTCGGTACCCCTATCTAAGGAATATCTTCCTCTGATTGTACTACTAAAGAATTGGAAGATGAATTAACTGGTAAACTACTAGTACATTTCAGGTTTAACCTCACAACTAAATATACAAAACTATGCCTAACACACAGGAAGTGTCAAATACCGATTATGAGAACGGAATGCAATTCTATCTTGATTTCTTGATACACATAACTTTATTAACTCCAGGTACAGAGTCAATTGCTGTTTGCATACATATACAGCAGTCCCATTCAGCTTCTGACACAAAAATGATTACCTAACTAGGTAAAGCTTGGACACAAGGCGAATTTCTAAAACTTTCATTTTGTATAAACCACAACCTTTTAAACTGAAGATTGTAATTGTTTTGTCTTGCCTTTGTATTCCACACCTTTTATTTTCACATTTATCAATTTATGAATTACAGTTTCAACTGGGACATTGGTTAGATTATATAAATTTGATAATTCGGGACTTCCAAACATTAACTACTACTTGTCTTTATGAAACCAAGATCAAAGGATACATCAGCAATAAAAAAACTGTCTATATTTTCTGGCCAATTCATCAGCATGTCACAGGACTCTGTAGATACCTGCACTATTAAACTAGCTTAAATGTATTTAAGGTTGAATCTATTCTCAACTGTAAATCCAATTGTGTAATCAAGGCAGAGTAAATATAATGTAATTTAATAATAAGACGTTTCTATACTCACCGGATATTCATATAGCTTCTCTCTAGAAGCTCGTTTTCTCAACGTTTAACTATAAAACTAAGAAAATTTTTACCCTTTCCTTCCAATAGACTTATGCCTCTAGGAAAGTAATGAGACAATCTAGCAATTAATGGCAATAAAACAATCGATTGGGAAAGCCAAACTACCTTCATCTTCAGTCTAAAGTCAAAATTATTCCGTACTTGTTGCAAGTCACTGGAGAAGGAGGGTGAACACTACCAGAGTTGTTAGCTTATCAACGACGAATTCTAAGATGGTAGTTGGGCACAAAGTGATTAACTTGTAGCATTGTCTCTGGGATGATGGTTCCTTTTTATGAGGTGATGACGTAGTAATGACGTCACGTCCCCCATGAAAAACGAATTTCAGCTTTAGAAGGGTTGTGTTCGAGTTCTAGCAAGACTGAACTTAAGGGTCTCCCCTATCATGTTGATACCCTGGCCCTAGAGCACGGGAGACTTTACAACATTGGTATTTATGTTGTATTGGATTCCCTATTCTAGTCTTTAACAGATAAGTGCTTGGGGACCATACAGTAAATTAAACCCCAAAATTACCATTTCTAATAAAAGAAATAATCAAATTCTGAAAAAATATATTTTTCTGCCTTCAGAAACCTGCGAGACAAAGAGAGACGATATAGATTTATATATAATACATTTATAAATCCCTGTTGTACTGATGGAGCGATAGATGAGCCTCAATATAGTGAGAGATTACTGTACTGTACTATATACTGTTGCAGACATAGGACAAAAGGAGAATGCAGATCATGATTGCCCAGAAACAATCCTCTTGAACAATCTATGCAGTAGTTACTAACAAATCCAGAAGACTTCTCTAAAGGCACTAGAAAACCTAAATATGAACAATCTGGAGTTAGGGGCCTCTTGAAAAGCAACCGCAGAGACTGAAGACAAAGGAAATACTGTAAGGCTTGCCCAAGCCACAGATTTATTGTCATAAACCACTAGATTGTCTCCTTACTTTACAAAATGTGAAAGTGTCTTGGAAGGAAAGAAAACTGAAATTTTTTTAGTAAACATCAATAAAACCGAGCATCCAAAGGTTCATATAAATAATAGGAAATTCCAAAAAGATTCAAACCATTACCATCTCTTTTTCATTTCAGAAAGGCTGGGTCAATATATCTAATAGTGTGAGAAGTCTGTGCACCAAAATACTGTAACTTCAGAAATATTAACTCGCGTAGTTATCCAAGTTAAGAGCATCATATTTTTGTTGGGTACCTACTGTATTTAGCAAAAACCCTTATTCATTAATACTAACTGTAATCACTTTAATTCTCAAAGATAATTTTTCAATAATACCTCACTTTACATCATTTCAATATACATCCATTCTGACTTTACATCGCTCATCCTTAAGTATTAGATACAAAAATAAAATCCACTTTACGCCATTTTACCCGACCTTACGTCAGTTTCTAGGTTGTACAATAACAATCAAGTACTGTACTGTACTACCCAAGGAAGCTTATTAATGTAAGTACAATATCTGGTTTAAATAAAATGATAAATGGTTGTAATTATTCATATTCAGTACATGTACAGGAAGGAGGTCCTCGAGTTACTGTACGACGATTTACTATTTACGAATAGGCTCCTATAAGATACTTAAAAAAAAATATCATAAACAAGCAGAGCAGCTAACACCATCTCCTGGGAACAGAGTAGTGTGTTACGCATAACTTTAACATTATTTCTCAGCCTGTGTGCTGTTCTTTCTTGGATATTTTTGTGGCTTTTATATTGCTGTTCGTCACGTCTGGAAAGCTTAATCAAAACTTCTGATGGTAGCGCATCCAAAAAGAAGAGAGCCATTATGATGGAACTGAAAGTAGACGTAGTAAAGAGAACAGAAAAGGGGAATACATAAAGGTAAGGAATTGTTATATGCATTATGTATTGTCTACTAATACTCTATTAGAGTAGGTACACTAATGTATAGGGTAAAGGTATTTGTATGTATAAGGTCCACTAATTTATGAATGGTAGGGAATTGATTTCTCTCTTTTTAAAGTATACTGTATTATACTTACAGTATACAGTACTGTATGTATGTATGTTTGTAGGTATATATGCATGTACATACGTATATATGTACTACGCATTTAAAATCAGACTTATGACGAAGATAGACTTACAACGCATCGTAAAAATAGATCTCGTTTGTAACTCGAAAACCCGCCGGTATAGGGAACACACAGTCACTTTATAGGGCAAAATTCCTTATGTCGGAATTATCTTACATTAAAAATCAATTTATTTTGGGCCTTGAAATTAATTAAAGACGTAGGGTGGGGTATCACTGTACTGCACACTAGAATAAGAACTGGGTTTACTTTTTCACCTATCTGATTTCTAAGTTTATAATCTATAATTCATTGCCTATTGGAAAAAATTATAAAAGTAATAATACTTCACAGAACTTAATATTTTTCAAAGGAATGCATAAAATGAAAGAGGCATGTGTTTCAGAAACTCTTCTACGAAGAGTATGGTATGCGAATGAATCTTAAAAGTTAATGAAAATAACGTCACTTCCGCAGTTCTTTATAAATCTGTGAATCAATGGCAGACTTACCCTGGGTAAAGAAAGACTGAAAAACTCTCCTCTAAGAAAATTTTAGTAAAGAAAACTGGAATTTCCAAGAACTCCAACTTCCTGAAAATTATTTCTATATCTCTCCTAAAATTTTTATTGTCTTTTTATACTCAAATTCATCATGAAGTAAGCAACTAATTTTATTCTAAAAAGTATCTATAATTAGTAGCGAAGTAAAGAGTACATAACTATAACTTTCCAACGTTAAGTTTTCTCAGTAAATATCATACTGGGAAGGAACTGTGGAGGTACAGTATCATGTTTATATACAGTATATATGGCTGATACAAATAAATTTAGACAAAATGAATTTTGACAACCTGCTTGTAGATGAATTGCACTTTAGACAAATTATCTTCCACAAACTGCTCTAGACAAAGTGTTTTCAATAAGTTGCATTTTAGACAGATTGTTTTATACAACCTCGCTAGATACCCCTGTCATGTGTCTTCAATTACATTGATTTCCATATTTTTAGTCAATGATGCTGACCTATGTTTCGTCCAACTGACTGTGGAATGTCTAACCTATTGTAACGTCTGTTTCACTCACTAGTTTACGAGTAGGAAATAAGTTTGTTTTCCCTCATGGATCATGTGTTAGGGTAGTATTCTGCAACCTTTGAATTTGGTGTGCTAATCCTTAACTAATGCCACATTTACAATCGCCTTGCATATGAACTGTGAAATTGACCATACATAATGGACTTAATTAATCAACAATAAATGATACTTATGTATAAATGATACCATGTGAATAACTTATGAATTATACTATGTAAGTATACAATTTTAAAATATTTGTTATTGATAAATTACATTACAACGTTATGGAAAATTGCTATTCCTACGAACACCAATTTAGAAACAACCCCTTGAATGATCTGTTCTTAGCTTGCTACATTAGGAACTAAGGATGAACCTTAAATGTGGAAAAATCCCTTAACATAGATAAAGTATGTGTGAATTCTGTCAAATACAGCCAGATTCACTTCAAGCTCCATAGACTAATATGTACAGTGTAGCTATTTTATAACCAAAATTTTTCAAATTTACAATACTTTCTGCCAGATAATGGTCTCCTTCACTTTCTATTTCGTAATTTTCTTGAATGGGTTTTTAAATATTTGTTTTAATTCTAAATTAACGAAGCATGTCGATGCCAAGCTGACCATGCTAAGTTCTTCAAAGAGTCCCACAGGTTATCCTTATTAAGATTAATAATAATGATCAGGCAATCTGACCTATTAAATGATAAAACAAAAGTTTCACCTTCAATATTTCAGTTTACATAAAATTTTGTATATGTAATGTATATACCAGTTACCATAAATTCAACTTTTAATTAATCATATATTAATATTTTAACAAATTAATACTTAAATGTACAACTTTGCACTGCAAAGTAGAAACTAATTAATATTGTCTTTATTGGAGGTAACCGCTGAAAAATAGCACAGCATCTAGCTGTTTATATACCAATGACAGAAGTATAGTATGTTTTGTAAGAAGAGAAACACAGTTATTTCACTTAGAATTTAAAAATCTTCCCATTTGTCAAACCCCCTTGATGAACAGTTGTAGTATGTTCCTACATTGGACTATGTCATCTTCTGTCTTGCTATGAAATACAACACATTCTATGATTGATGTCAACCGGTAAGTTTAATGGGAGTTTCTCCAGTCGTCAACCTCTTTAATATTTAGTATATTCTGTTCTTCATATTCTCTACTTTATACAAACCCTTATTTTAAGCAAGTTACCTTATGGAATACAGTAGTCAAAAGTGTATGGTACAAAAGGTTCCTGGTATGCCCTTTCCCATCGCCTCACAGCCTATCTTTTTATTTTCAACAATTCATTTGTTCTCTAAGGTCTCTTCCTACCTAACTGTCCTTACCCTTCAACTTTGATATTCTTTGTTTCAATTGTCTTTTAATATCAAATCCTTGGAGTAACCCCCCCCCCTAAAAAAAAAAAAAAAAACAACTTGATGGTCCTGAAGAAATAATCTCTTATTTCCTTCAATTATTCCAGTTTGAGAGCCATTTAATTATCACATTAAAAATATCTTATTTTACCCTACTTAGATGTTATTTAAACAAATTTGCAATACTGTATATCATTTTTATATTATGATTTAGATCAGAAATAGTATCTAGTTAAGTACATAATTTTTTTCTGAAAATATTGGTGAAAAGAAATATCGTAAAAATGTCAAGATTTTCCTGAAATTCTTCACTATTATTAATAAGTTCAACCAGATCACTATGAACATTCACACAATTTGTAGCCATACAATATTTTTCCCACTCTTAGTTGAAATATAGACTTCACTTAAACTATACTGTATTCCATACATCAAACTTGTCATAGCAGAATTTAACATTTCAAGTTATGGTAAAGATTTTCCTATCCAGCAGTGGCATGTTATATAGAAAAAAAAAAGGGAAAAATTATTTTAAGAAAGGCCACAAACAATAAACACAGTTAACGAAAGGGAATGAATAAATTTATATTGAGCAAGTTTAGAGCTTTGGTACTTTTAAAATGAATGCTTAATTTGCAATGTCATTCACAGCATAATGTTTCCCTGAAAGCCTAAAATTAAATTAGAAATTATTTGAGATGGAATGTTACAAAATGGTATTTCTTTGTTGGTCAACAGGATATTTACTTATGGCGACTTGATATAAAGGATTCTATCATGTATAGTATATGAATAAATTGAAAATATAAAACATTCAAAAAGAGAATCACGACACAACCTTATGGATGTGGGAACTCACTACAGTTATGATCATAATAAAAATGAACTGGAATGATTCAAAGTGATGAAACTAAAAAAACAAACCTTCGCATGAAAGATATGTACGGTAGGTAGTTAATGTTGTTATTTCTCAATTCTTATAATATTTATCACCAGAAATACAGCAACTGGAAACATATCTCACTTTCAGAACCTTACTTCATTATCCTGACATCTCACGAAATATCTGCAGTTGGCAAGTTCATCCTGCACAAGCTAACCATCTGAAATACCCTAATGCAGGATATGTTATAGAAGTCTGAAGCCTGAAGCTGCCACTGCTTGCGACCTCTTTCCTTCCGCCATCACCGCCAAGGCCTGCGACTTACCACTGATGTCTTTGCAGCAGTTCGTGGGGGAGTAACTGTAAAATAAAATTAAGAATTACTTAACATCAAAATAAAAAACAAAAATATGAAGAATTATAAGTGTGAAAACATAAAATAGGTCGAATGAGATGTAAATCAAATCATATTGCATTTAGAAAATGAAAAAAACAACTTAAAAATGTGAATTAACATAGGATAGCTAAACAGGAAAAGTACACAAATTTTATAACTCTTGACAAGAAAAAGAACCGAAGATCGTGGAAAGCCTATAATATTTTTAATCAGGATAAATATGGTTGGATATCACATCATCTAACATCAAATTTGAGATGATGATGAGACAGGACCTGCTGACAAAGGATGGAAGGAAGGTCATATCACAGCAAAAAATGACAGAAGTTGTCCACTTTACCACAAAACCATTGCAGATGTTCAAAATCTGAAAATTTAGCCTATAACTAGATTAGATATCCCTTATTGAAAAGCCTTCACAAAAACAGCTTTTTATTACAGTACATTGCACATACATATTGAGTTTAAGAAACTGTAGTGACCTCATCATGTATTTTCCACATTCACTATCTTTTCCAGCAACACTACCTATTCTACAAAGCATTTCTAAGGGACTTTATATCCCGAAACAGTTGAAAAGATTATATAACTTGCATATTTTCAATTACAAAAAAATCTTTCCTATATAATTATGTAGACTGCAGAGTTCAAAAATTAATTTATTTTCCAGTACAAGACCAGTTACTGGGAGGAGCCAAGAACAGTCAAACTGGGTTCCACTTGGCCTAAAAAAAAACGTAAACCAATATGTTTTATATAATATACTTGGAAAATCAGAGAGAAGCCAAAATAAACCTCAAACTAGTAAACAACAAGTACATAATGCCAGGTGCTTCCTCAATGCTATGAATGTGTACTGTATATGAAATTAATGCTTGCTTAAAGGTTATGGATATAGAAAATCTTGCATCTTCCAAAGACTTTTTCCATACCATACATATCCCAAAAGTGTGTCTTCACTAAACTTGAAGATGATCTATGGATACAGGCAAGAAGTTATCCTCTCAAATGTTTAGTCCTTTTCAGTCAATGGGGGATGACCCTTACTGGAAAAGGTGGTGGTTACCTGCTTATTAGACACTAAGGTCAGACTGGCAAACAGGACAGTAGATGGATTTTGACTACTGACTGTCTTGAGCTAGTGTAATGAAGACAGGATCAACAGAAAAAAACTTAGTGAAAACCAACCTTTGGTGAAATGACAACCTAACAAGGTGCTTAGCTTATTCACACCTTAAAGATGTAACAGCTAATTTGAATGTGGACTGCATGATAAGATTATGACTAAAAAGAGGTCTCACTTAGGTGGCTAAGTCATCTGACAAGGAACTTATCCAAAGTTCCTGGATATCATAGCCATTGGAAGTGGCATTGTTCACATATTTGAGATAAGATTTCTACACATTTAATAGGTGTACCAATACCTTCAGGAAACATAAACATATTTCAGAAGCCTCCAGTCACAGAATAGGTAACATTGACAGTTAATTGAAAACCCTTGTGGCTACTTCAAAGTCTTTTCACAAATGGCAAGTTTTCTAGGATGGTAAAGTAACCAGCTGCTGGTCTACATACCAGTCCTGCTCAAACCACAGTAAAGTGGTCAGTATTAATTTTTTATGGTTAAAAGCTCTGAACTTCATCAGTATCTATTTAATCACCTGAAACAGAGGAAGGCACCAGAAAGCATACATATCAACTCAATCCTAAAGGTTAATTCTGGTGCCCAGTTTCTGGATGATGGAAACCAAAAGCAATGATATTTTGCTATTCTAGCATGTTACTTATATAATATGTGCGTGTAGCATATATATATATATATATATATATATATATATATATATATATATATATATATATATATATACATATATATATATACATATATATATATACATATATATATATATATATATATATATATATATATATATATATATATATACATATATATATACATATATATACATATATATATATATATATATATATATATATATATATATATATATATATATATACATATATATATATATATATATATATATATATATATATATATATATATATATACACTCTACTTTACTACAGTAGTGACAAGTGTTTTCTTAAAGTTAAGTAAATTTTAGGGCCAAATGGTAATAAGCCAAGCTTCTGGGGAAGAAGCAATATGAACATCACGTGAGTACTGTATAGAAGTATCAAAATCTATCAATACCATTCTGCTTTTGTCACTAAAAGTAAGTTTCTTACTCTTAGATAATTGTAGCCACCAGGAGTATGCTGATCCCTGATTAGAATGGTAAGAGGTTATAGAAGCTACAAGTAACAGGGTTCACAATTTCTAAGACTTAGTATATTACTATATTACCCAAAACATGTTGAATTTACCACATGAGAAAACTACTGACAGCTGTAGCATTTTAATGATAAAGAAATAGTGGAGATATTTGAAAGTAAACACACAATAAAAACACATACGTCAAACAGATTTGTATGACTTGAACTTCAAAACTTCAGAAAAGCAGGAACTAAAATTTGACTTTCCCTTAATAACAGTAATGTACAAACATTTCTCTATATAAATGGTAAAATTTATTCAAGTACTTCCATCTTAAAATTACTCTTACATTAGTTTGTGTCAAGCAGCAGAGGAAGGGTGAAAGCCTATAAAGATTTTGCCAAATTAAGCTCAAATATGCATGACGTACAGCAAAACCTGTGCAAAACCTTACATACTGGAGGAATGATTATCTTCGAGTAATTTTAAACAGACTATCAAGTCAATAGTCTACTTTCATACAGCTTATCTGTAGTGATTTTACAGAGGTGAAAATTGAAGCAAGAAAAAGTTTGACAGCCAATTGAGAAGAAAGCAAAGGGTAATTAATTGCAATAAATAGACTTTGATTTGTGAGTAAAGTATTGTACAGGGACTTTGCTTATCCAAAATATATCTATAAAATTTATATGTATGAAGACATTTTCAACAGTACAACCTAAATTGGACAAAGGGACAAAGAACTGGATCATAATTATCATTGCTTTTTCTTGGTCTCTATCATGAAGCTATATCCTATTAAAAAGCACAGTAACTTAATTCATATTTCACAAGTAGACATGACAGGACAAACTACTAACTCTACATCAATTTTATGTACTGCATTCATAACGTTGACCAAGAACAAGTGCATACCCATTTGTGAGTATCTGAAAGCTCATACCCAATACTGTGCTCGAGAAATACGCTACTTGCAGTAGTGCTTTGTGCTAACAAACTTCATTTATTTTCTTTTACCCAATTATTGTTGAGCAGCACGTTCTCAAAAGTGACAGATGAAAGCCTAGCCTGGTATGCTGTGTTGTATTAGGAAAAAATATATTAAACATTATCTGATTAATTTTTGAAAAGGAAAAATTATTAATATAAAAAGAACTAAACACACAAAAATGGTATATAATTTATAATCCCAAAAATTCTGTTCTTTTAAATTAAACAGGACTAACTTAAATTAGGTACGAATACATAACTATTACAATTCCTCATGCAATAACCATTAAGTGTTAAAATTATCATAATTTGAGTAACTTAAAAACTCAAATCCTTTTGCATGATAAAAGCTTATTGTACAACTAAGTAAAATAAGAGCTTAACATAAAATCATGGCAATGTATTTTTTATAATACATTTAGGAAATGCATTTGCTACCACTAATTGCCAAGCAAACTTCATTAACTGCAAGGCTGCCCCAGTTACACCTCGGCACTGAATCGCCTCACAGCCCATGACCACATGAGCCAAACTCCATCACTTTAATCAATAGCACTCCAGAAATATGTAAAATAAACTTTACACAGATTTTTTATTTACGAATTATTTCCAAAAGCAGTAAAAGCAAATGCTAGGTGATAAATATGAGTGAATTATATTCCTTTATAAGCTCCAAAAACAGAGCAGCGCATGTAAAACAAATTAAAGGTTAAAATTAGATTTATCAATTACAAATTTATTACTATACTTTTACTAGTGATATTCTTGCTGGAAAAATTCCAAGTTACAGGTAGTTGAGACATCCACAGATAAGGCAAGTCTTCTGACTCACTTGATAAATACAGACTATAGCTGTCAAACTGAGGCATGTGCCAATTCAGAATGGAAGAAATAAAGTCCTTAATAACACAGAATTCATTGAAGATAGCCTTTGCCAGTGACAGTTTTCTTCTTCCAAATGATTCTTAACATGTCTATGTTCACTATCAGTATCTTGTATTGAGTTTACTTGGATTCTGTACTCTCTTCTGACGTGTATGAATGAGATGTTTTACATGGAAATGTTTTAAAAATCTAAATTCCCCAGCAAATAGTATCAAATCTAGAAAATGTAACAGCTAAGATAACTCATGAATGAATGAATGATTTAAAGTTTTCAGGCATCCTGACATCTAAGGTCATTGACGCCGGAGATAACTCATGAGTTATCAACCAAGAGATAGTTGCAGATTATTGACTTTAGCCAAGCTTCTCATATATTTAAAATTAAATAGTGTGAGGGGAAGCAAGTAGTTATTCAGGTAATTCTGCTATTGAACCAATTTATATTTCCTTATACGATCACTTCCTAGTAAGATTGAGAATTGCTCTTTCTAATAGCTTTATATGATGCCTTAATGGAAAGAAACAAGACTATATAAAGGTAAAAGGAAATAGCAATTTCAACACCCTTGGCTGGCGTAATAGTTTTTACTGACTCCTTCAGTTTCAGGATCGTACATATCGTAAAAGTACTACAATAGTACAGTATTCCATTGCCAAGTCAACAATATGTATATCTTGCTCACGTTTTTTTTTCATGATATGGTGCTTTACTTCCTAGGCCATAATAATTTTCTTAGTCTCAGTACTGATCTTGGCACTCACTTTCTTAGGACCCATGGTTAACATTAAGAAATTTTTCAAATAATAAAAGCTGAACAAAATTTGAAAACATTGCAACAGTAATAAGGCACAAATGCTCTCACAAGATAACCCAGCGTACTAAATGCTTGCTGTGCTGCCTAGTGGTGGGTGGCGTAATACCACTCTTGACTCAGATCTCTGCTTGCAACATGAAGTAAAAATTGACCAAGTGATGGCTTATATCTCAGAAAACTTGTATGGTGATTCACTCGTAGGTGAAAGTTTAACTGTACTTATGGAAGATAGCTCAAACAGGTCAATCAAAACCATTTTAATGCTACAATGTATTATTTTGATACTTGTCTTTTGGTCACACTGATTAGTGCACAAGCAATTTCACATCTAGATAGATCATTGCCAATTTAGTCCTGATTTATGATTTGTTTCCTTTATTGTTACCTCACAACATGGAGCTTTCATTCTTTTAGGAGAGAACTTAATGATATTCTTTAAATCCTTCTGGCATATGTTGTATCAACAGATATACATGGTTAGTTTGTAAGTTTCGCCTATTCAACGGTTGCTTTTGTTGCCAGTCACCTAAAGAACATTAGGTCCAGATAATTACCAGTACTTTTAGATATTTGTTGTGTAAGGATCCAGATCTTCCTATACCTAACAGGGTATCTACTTTCTATCCTAAGAGATCCAGAATAAGATAATAAAAACATCCTTATCATTGTTAAAAGAATAGCATCCAATATTTCCAGGTGGTCATCCATCTGGGTAGTGACTGAAAATAACATTGTTTAACATCGTTAATCTGACGAAAAACGGTGTTTTACCCCAAAGTAGGGTCATAGCCTAGTAGAGATGCAAACATGACGAGAAACGATGCTTTCAGTGTGGTAGGGATATTGCCTGGGGACATTGCAAACATAGATACATACAGGCAATCCCACCATTTCCAAATTTTTAGACATACAGTATTAACAAACGTAATGCCCCTAAGCTTGAAGGTCGCTCATGAAGGGCAGAGGCAAGAGACAGTGACAATGCCCTAGCAAACAGGACAATGCCCAAGGGACTGACCATATATCATATGATCATTTCCCAAGCCAACTCTCCACCCAAGCTAGGACCAGGGAGGGCCAGGCAATGGCTGCTGATGACTCAGCAGATACACCTACAGGCTCCCCCAAAATTCCCTAACCTTGGCTTACAAGGATGGCAAAGTTGCAGACACTAAAGGGACCAATGACTGAGCAGGATTCAAACTTGTCAGGAAAACACTAGACAGAGATGTTACCAATCAGGCCACAACAACCCTAAAGCATTAGACTAATTCTGCTTAAAACATTACATCTACACCAAAAATTTTAACTTGATCATGCAACATACTCCCCAAATAGGTAGGTACCTTGTAGCCTACACACTAAGGACCATTTGTCCTCACACAAGACACAGAGAATGCAGAACAAGATCACCCAAAGACATAATTAGTTTTTGATACCTGGTATCCTTTAATAATACAAGTCCTCAAATCAGTGGTGGAAGGGCAGACTATAACGGTGCAAAAGTTATCACCAAAAATATTGATGAAATTTTTGTTCTTCGTTAACAAGATCAGACTGTACCTAGGTGGACATCAGCAGAGAGTGAGGCACTTACATTTTGGTCACAAAAGATCATAAGATTGAATCATAAATGTATCTGCATGCCAGCTGTATTTGCAACCTTCAATATCTTTTTTCCAATATATGTCATCAAGATTTTCTTTGATTTTACTTAAAAATAAAACAACTACTTTTCATAATTTGCTTAGTTTACTCCTTTAATAACCAGACCCAGATTCCTCATCCATGCAGTAAAAAAGTAATGACCATATAAAAAACTTTTCTTTATCTTGGTTTTTTTAAACACTGTAAGGATCATACAGAAAAAGATTCACCTGAGGTTCATTAACTTGTTGGGTTCCCTTGCCAAGAACAAGTTGTGGTGCCCGGTATTTCTATAGCATTGTAATTCCTAGGGCCATTCGTTTAGCTGTGGGTTAGCACAATCGAGGTTGTAACCTGATAGTAAGTCTGCGTGCTATACCCGTCCACATCCGGCTAATCACCTAAACAGTCTCTCCAAACATGCGCCATCACTAGATCACATTTGAAAACAAAGAAGTACAAGTCATCCTCCCCATTCTGAATACAGGTGATGTTAATTTGTGTAGGATGTATCCACTCAGGTGGGTTTTGTAGAGAACAAGTTTTTGACAATGGTACGACAGTCTCTTTTGCCTTGAAATTTAGATGTCTAAAAGAGCCCCTAGAAATATGGAACTGAAAGGGTTTAGCAGCAGAAGGACTAAAGGAATGAAAGAATCTCATAATCTATGAGAGGAACTTAACTCTGTTAGGTACAGTGATCATTCAGAACACTTATTAAATGAGACTACATGAATATGACCACGAGACCAAGATATGGAAGTGATGTTAGTATAAGCAACCAGGCAAGTCAGGCTTGCTCCCAACGAGAGAAGGTTTGCTGGCCTAGTAAGAAAAACAAAGGAAATTAAATAATCTATTAAATCCTTTTCTGAAAAATTATAACAATTTTTGTCACTATATTGGGAACAAGCATTTCAAAGGGCTTTGCCATTTTATTAATTGAAAATTTATTCCCTCAAATCTTAAACAAAACATTAAGTTCATAAATTATAACATTTATGAATCTATTATCAAACAAAACCTTCAGATACTCGTTCTCTCTGGGGGAATACACCTTATGAGCAAACTGGAGTATATGATAAAAAAAAAGAATGTTGATTTACTGTTTATAACACAAATTTTTTTTTTAACTTATTAGGCAAAACATCAAAATATGATTTAAATACCATAAGCACTAACCTCTGTTCGTAGAATTTCTAATGGTGCAAGTTCTCGTACTTGTCATATGGTTTGTAACTCTAGAAGATGGCTGTGTACCTGTTCGGCCACAAAAACGAGAAGTGCTATTACTCCGTGAAGTATGAGAGCCAGATCGATTAGTTCCAGACTGTATTGACGACTGAGATTCTTGAGATGGAGACCGAGTGGTTCTGACAGAAGAGCGGTATGACGACTGAGTTCCACTATCTAAATTTGAAGATGATCTTGCAACATGCACTGGTAACCTGCTTCCTCTGGGAGACATACGGTAGTCGGAGCGAGCAGATCTTGCTTGAGAAACAGATTGTGGGGGCTGTACAAGTGTTGGTTGCACTAGTGGAGTATTAATAGCTTTGGTAGCACCTGTTCCACTTGTACGTGTCTTTCTGTCTTGTTGGTTTCGTGATCCTTGGGGAGAAGTTCTTTTTGTTGATGTTCTGGCTGGAACTGTTAACTTTTCCCGGTCTTCCTGATATCTGAAAACAAAAGCAATTTGTAAAAAACCTAGTCTACTATCCTTTCCAAAATAGTATCACCAAATAGAAGACGAAACTAAAATATATAACCACTGTACATACAGCCTCCAATGTTAGTCTTTTAATAACAGTATGGTAAAGAAATATTTTTTTTTTAAAACTTTGGTCAAATTCTGTTTTGCACACATTATACTACATAACCAATACTATAGTAAGTTGCACTTCTATAGCATATTACTTCAGTATAAAAATTTGAATTTTAATAATAGTTTTTTTCATTTCTATGAACTTCCCATGATGTTCACATTGCTACTTCTTCAGAAGCTCAATTTAATCAACATTTACCCATAAAATTCTATAAAAATTTTAATCAATCCCATTTTCTACCCCTTCAATAAACACATGATCTAAGGAATGGAACATTCTAGCAGTAAATTCACCAAAGACCATTGATGTTGTGATGCCCGAGAATTACCAACCTAGCAGTAAGAAACACAGAGCTGACACACCAATCTCTCTGTCCTTTTCCTCTGCTGTCACAGTTTAGTTCAGATGCGTCTAGATTGGTTACCTATTACTTCACATTAAGATGTCTCCCCCTGGATTTGTTAGCAATTACTGCACGGAGTGATCTTTTCCTCATTTTTCCCCATCCCCTCTCCTACAACATACAGTCCTTCCAATTCCCTCCCAACATATCCAGTTACAGACAAAATACGCTCTACCTTTCACTTGGCAAGCCATTGAACCTCCCCATTCCTGTCTCCGAAAACCGTTCCTCCCCAATACAGAGTCCCTATCCTCTCCCTACCACAAACCTGTTCATATAATAAAAGCTTGGGAAGTTGTAGCAGTACTGCTGCCTAATTTTTCCATTTCCTTTTTAAGCTTTTCTTTCGTGCTAAATTTTTTTCCTGTTGCTTACTCTCAAACTTAAGCTATTACTTAGCCTTTTTGCATACACCTGTTCCCCTAACATCAGTTACTTCTGTTTCAGTCATTTGCCCCTTCGTACTTTGCTAATCCTGACTACAGTACTGCTATTCCTAAAACATGAGCTTTCTCATTGGGATAATTTAAGGCCCCAACTTTCCTCCACCTCATTATTTTCCTTTTCATTCCCACGATATCCTACTTCCCTGGGACTTTCATGTTATAACACTTTTTCACCTGCTGATGGACACCTGGGACTTCCTGCTATAACACTTTTCACAGGCTGAAGGACACTGCATGTCACCATCTTTCCTTTACGTGGACCTAAAAATACCCAGCAGTAACCCTACCATATTTCTTCTCACCCTTGCACAGCTAGCCTTGCCCAAATAGCACCTAAATTATGATTTTAATTTCAACTTGTATCAAAATATCCCTCTTCCTAACCAAAATACCTTTTCATTCTCATTCCGTTTAATACCTTTGGAAAATTAGTCACCGCACATCTAGCCTACTCCATATGTTTGTTAATAAAATTTCCCTATCTAATCAATTATCGTTTATCAACTGCTAGCACAAGAGCCCATATTTTACATGGGAAATCATACCGAATCCCAATTTATGAGTGAGTGAAAAATTTATTTCTATTAAATGCATGTTTGTTAGATCAAATAGTGCACGTCTTCGGACATTCGAGAACAGGAACATAGGCAAGTACAATATATAATTGATGGGCAGTGATGAAAACAGTAACAAACAAATACTGTACACACAAAAATGACATCCCATGATTTCACATGGCACTAATCAATTTAAGATTTCCAAATATCTGAGGAATGAAACCATGCTGAAGTGTCAGTGCATTAATAAAACAAATACTTAACACTTAAGGTAAAAAATCATTTACAGAAAACAGTTACACGTACCTGCTTCTTGTTCTGGTATGAACTGGTGAAACTCCTGGATCACTGCCCCTCTTTTTCTCTTGCTGAAGTTTCCACAGCTGTCTATCTCGATGTATGAGAGCCATTTGCTCCTCAACAGTTAGCACTACAAATACCCTACGAATTCTGTCACGAGCGAGTCTTTCCTATAATTACAAGACAAAGGTTTTACTTTAAACAGGCAGTCAATGCAAACAACAATAATTGCATACAACAATGGCACATTGCAAAGATTGTTTTTTTGAAATGATGTTATATCGTCTGTGACACAACTCTGGTTCTTACTTGTTCCCCTTTAACTTTTTATCTCATCTCTGCCATCCTTCCTACCTCATTATCCAACTAAGTTTTTTCCATCTAAAAATTTCCCTGCTTTTATCAAGGTTATTGATGGTCATCCTTACTGGTTTAAAAGATATAATTATAAACCAATGTTTCATGCTACTTAGTGATAATGATAAACTTTGAACTTTGATGGAAAGTATCCGCAACTATTGTGTTAAAATCAAAAGAATTTTCAAATGTTCCTCACCCTCTAAATATGAAAATCATCTTTCTATTATCTACATTATAATTACAGGTATTCTAATCTTGATTTCCAACTTAACATTCTTCATAGAACAAAAAAAAACATTTCAAAATAACTTATTCATTTCAAATTTTATGTATCAAAAGAGCATAAATATAAAAATCTGGCAATAGTTTATAATACGTCTTGAGAAAAATACTAGATGATACAATATACCAAAACCATGGAAGACAGTGGAAATTCAATCTTACCAAAAAACCAAAGAACAATATTCCTTGAAATAAATAAACAAAATTGGAATATCTGAACTATCCCATATTTATCCTTCCCTATTTTGTGTACTTTTTGTCATTCCTTTGCAGGTGCCTTACTCTTCCTTCTGTCTTTGTTTTAATTTTCTTTGGGAAACACTACTTGAGAACATAAAACAAAAGAATACTGTCATCTGCACTATAAACATTTGACAAATCAAAGCCTATCTATAGAAAATTAGTAATAATTTTAAAGAGAATATAAAGAAGTATGTTATACCATAGGAGGCAAATACCCTTAGCATATTCATCAATACTTTACTGTACTATTACATGCCTAAAGCAGATGCTTCCAAAATAAAAAAAACAGCTGTTACTATTTATAATCAATGTACAATAAATTCTCCTAGTGAGAAAAAGTTTTTACACCGTTTCAAATTCTACCACGTTACAGTATATTCGATGGATAATTAGATCCTTCTCTCTGGTTACGACTCATTTTCCTTTTGCTTACACATACACCGAATATTCTGGCCTATTCTTTACATATTCCCCTCTGTCCTCATACACCTGACAACACTGAGATTACCAAACAATTCTTCTTAACCCAGGGGTTACTGTACTGTAATTGTTCAGTGGCCACTTTCCTCTTGCTAAGGGTAGAAGAGACTCTTTAGCTATGGTAAGAAGCTCTTCTAAGAGAAGTACACTCCAAAATCAAACCATTGTTCTCTAGTTTAGGGTAGCGCCATAGCCTCTGTACCATGGTCTTCCACAGTCTTGGGTTAGAGTTCTCTTACTTGAAGGTACACTCGGGCATACTATTCTATCTAATTTCTCTTCCTCTTGTTTTGTTAAAGTTTATATAGTTTATATAGGAGATATTTATTTTAATGATGTTACTCTTCTTAAAATATATCATTTTTATTAGTAAAATAAATTTTTGAATATACTTACCCGATAATCATGTAGCTGTCAACTCCGTTGCCCGACAGAATTCTATGGAGGGATACGCCAGCTATCACAATACTAGAAGGGGGTGTACTTACCAGCGCCACCTGTGGCCAGGTACTATAGTACTTCTTGTTGACACCTCCTCAATTTTTAATCGGTCCACTGGTTCTCTATGGGGAGGAAGGGAGGGTCGATTAAATCATGATTATCGGGTAAGTATATTCAAAAATTTATTTTACTAATAAAAATAACATTTTTCAATATTAAACTTACCCGATAATCATGTAGCTGATTCACACCCAGGGGGGTGGGTGAAAACCAGTGTACAAGATTAAAGGATAGCTAAGTATCCCATATTTCATATAACAGTTATCTCAAATAACAATGAAATAATAAGTACCTGGTAAGGAAGTCGAATTGAACCGTTACTCTGCCTCTTTTTTAAGTTCGTCTTCCTTACTGAGCGCAGCGTTCCTCTTGGAGGCTGAATCAACTCAAAGGTGCTAAAGTATATAGGGCTGCAACCCCTACTAAAGGACCTCTACATAACCTCTAACCCAGGCGCTTCTCAAGAATGAATTGACCACCCGCCAAATCAAAAGGATGCGGAAGGCTTCTTAGCCTACCGTAACAACCATAAAAACAACAATAAAAGCATTCAAGAGAAAGGTTAAAAAAGGTTATGGGATTAAGGGAATGTAGTGGCTGAGCCCTCACCTACTACTGCACTCGCTGCTACGAATGGTCCCAGGGTGTAGCAGTTCTCGTAAAGAGACTGGACATCTTTAAGATAAAATGATGCAAACACTGACTTGCTCCTCCAATAGGTTGCATCCATTATGCTCTGCAGAGAACGGTTTTTATTAAAGGCCATCGAAGTAGCTACGGCTCTTACTTCGTGGGTCCTTACCTTCAGCAATGCAAGGTCTTCCTCCTTTAAGTGAGAATGGGCTTCTCTAATCAGAAGCCTTATATAATACGAAACCCCGTTCTTGGACATGGGCCTCGAAGGTTTCTTGATGGCACACCATAAGGCTTCTGACTGTCCTCGAATAGGTTTAGACCTATTAAGATAATACTTGAGAGCTCTGACAGGGCAAAGAACTCTCTCTAGTTCGTTACCTACCATGTTGGAGAGGCTAGGTATTTCAAACGATCTAGGCCAAGGACGTGAAGGAAGTTCGTTCTTTGCTAGGAATCCGAGCTGAAAAGAACATGTTGCAGATTCGGTCGTGAAACCAATGTTCTTGCTGAAGGCATGAACCTCACTGACTCTCTTAGCTGTTGCAAGGCAGACGAGAAAAAGAGTCTTGAGGGTAAGGTCCTTGAAGGAAGCTGACTGGAGAGGTTCGAACCTAGGTGACATAAGGAACCTTAAGACTACGTCTAGGTTCCAGCCTGGAGTGGATAGACGACGCTCTTTAGACGTCTCAAAAGACTTAAGGATGTCTTGAAGGTCCTTGTTGGAAGAAAGGTCCAAACCTCTGTGGCGGAGAACTGAAGCCAACATACTCCTATACCCTTTAATCGTAGGGGCTGAAAGGGATCTCTCATTCCTAAGATGAAAAAGGAAGTCAGCTATTTGGGTCACAGAGGTATTGGTAGAGGATACTGAATTGGCTCTACACCAGCTCCGGAAGACTTCCCACTTAGATTGGTAGACTCTACGAGTGGAAACCCTTCTTGCTCTGGCAATCGCACTGGCTGCCTCCTTCGAAAAGCCTCTAGCTCTAGCGAATCTTTCGACAGTCTGAAGGCAGTCAGCCGAAGAGCGTGGAGGTTTGGGTGCAACCTGTCTACGTGAGGTTGACGTAGAAGGTCCACTCTTAGAGGTAGAGTCCTGGGGATGTCGACTAGCCATTGAAGTACCTCTGTGAACCATTCTCTTGCAGGCCAAAGGGGAGCAACCAGCGTCAGCCGTGTCCCTTCGTGCGAGATGAATTTCTGCAGAACTTTGTTTATTATCTTGAACGGTGGGAATGCGTAAAGGTCGAGATGGGACCAGTTCAGTAGAAAAGCATCCACATGAACTGCTGCAGGGTCTGGAACTGGGGAACAGTACAGCGGAAGTCTCTTGGTTATGGAGGTGGCAAACAGATCTATGGTAGGTTGACCCCACAAGGTCCAAAGTCTGTTGCACACACTCTTGTGGAGGGTCCATTCCGTGGGAATGACCTGATTCCTTCTGCTTAGGCGATCTGCTGAGACGTTCATATTGCCCTGAATGAACCTCGTGACTAAAGTGAGGTTTTGACTTCTTGACCAAATGAGGAGGTCCCTTGCGATCTCGTATAGGCTCCTCGAATGGGTCCCTCCTTGCTTGGAGATGTAAGCCAAGGCTGTGGTGTTGTCTGAGTTCACCTCCACCACTTTGCCTAGCAGGAGGGACTTGAAGTTCAGCAGGGCTAAATGAACTGCTAGTAGCTCCTTGCAGTTGATGTGGAGCGTTCCCTGTTCCTCGTTCCACGTTCCCGAGCATTCCCATCCGTTCAAGGTTGCACCCCAGCCCGAGTCCGATGCATCTGAGAAGAGATGAAGATTGGGGGTCTGAATAGCCAACGATAGGCCCTCCCTGAGAAGGAGATTGTGCTTCCACCACAAGAGAGTGGTCTTCATCTCTTTGGTGACTGGGATAGAGACTGCTTCGAGAGTCAAACCCTTGTCCCAATGAGCTGCAAGATGGAATTGAAGAGGGCGGAGGTGGAGTCTCCCTAGCTCGACGAACAGGGCCAGTGATGAAAGGGTCCCTGTGAGACTCATCCACTGTCTCACCGAGCAACTGCTCCTCTTCAGCATGCTCATGATGCACTCTAGGGCTTGGCTTATCCTGGGGGCCGATGGAAAAGCCCGAAAATCCTGACTCCGAATCTCCATTCCCAGGTACACAATGGATTGGGAGGGAATGAGCTGAGACTATTCTGTGTTGACTAACAGACCCAGTTCTCTGATTAAGTCCAAAGTCCAGTTGAGACTCTCCAGACAGCGACGACTCGTGGAGGCTCTCAACAGCCAGTCGTCTAAGTAGAGGGAGGCTCTGATGTCCGATAAGTGGAGGAATTTTGCTATATTCCTCATCAGATGCGTGAACACCATAGGAGCTGTGCTTAGGCCAAAACACAGGGCTTGGAATTGGTAGACAACCTTTCCAAAAACGAATCTCAGGAAAGGTTGGGAGTCTGGATGAATAGGAACGTGAAAGTAGGCATCTTTCAAGTCCAACGAGACCATCCAGTCCTCCTGCCTGACCGCTGCTAGGACCGACTTCGTCGTCTCCATCGTGAACGTCTGCTTGGTGACATACGCATTGAGCGCGCTGACGTCCAGCACCGGTCTCCAACCTCCTGTCTTCTTGGCCACCAGAAAGAGACGGTTGTAGAAGCCCGGGGATTGATGGTCCCGGACTATAACCACTGCCTTCTTCTGCACAAGTAGCGACACCTCCTGGTGCAACGCTAGCCTCTTGTCCTCTTCTTTGTAGTTGGGAGAGAGGTTGATGGGAGATGTGGTCAGAGGGGGTTTGAGGCAGAATGGAATCCTGTAACCCTCCCTCAGCCAACTGACAGACTGGGCGTCTGCACCTCTCTTTTCCCAGGCTTGCCAGAAGCTCTTGAGTCTGGCTCCTACTGCTGTCTGGAGATGCGGAGAGTCAGTTTTTTCCTTTAGAGGCCTTGGAGCCTTTCCTAGACTTGCTCCTGGAAGAGTCTGGACGGGAGCTTCCTCGGCTGGGGGCTCTACCACGAAAGGGCGGTATGAACCTCGTAGCAGGAGTATCAGCCACTGGGGTGCGATAAGTCCTGGGGACAGAGGTAGCAACCTTAGACTTACGAGCCGATGAGGCTACAAGATCATGTGTGTCCTTTTGTATCAGGGCAGCAGACAAGTCCTTAACCAGCTCTTCGGGGAAGAGGAACTTCGAGAGCGGAGCGAAAAGGAGTTGTGACCTTTGACAAGGTGTAATGCTGGAGGAAAGGAAGGTACAAAGCTGTTCCCTTTTCTTAAGAACCCCTGATACAAACATCGACGCAAGCTCGCCAGATCCATCTCTAATGGCCTTATCCATGCAGGACATTAATAGCATGGCAGAATCCTTGTCCGCAGGGGAGGTCTTCTTGCTGAGGGCCCCCAGGCACCAGTCTAGAAAGTTGAACATCTCAAATGCTCTAAAAACACCCTTCAGGAAGTGATCAAGGTCTGAGAAGGTCCAGCAAACCTTAGAGCGCCTCATTGCAGTTCTACGAGGCGAGTCTACCAAACTTGAGAAGTCAGCCTGGGCAGAGGCAGGTACTCCCAAGCCTGGTTCCCCTCCTGTGGCATACCAAACGCTCGCTTTAGAAGTGAGCTTAGTCGGAGGAAACATGAAAGAAGTCTTGCCAAGGTGTTGCTTAGTCTGCAGCCACTCCCCTAAGATCCTTAACGCTCTCTTAGAGGACCTTGCTAGGACTAGCTTAGTATAGGTCGACTTAGCTGGCTGCATGCCCAGCGAAAACTCAGATGGTGGAGAGCGGGGAATAGCAGAGACAAAGTGGTCTGGGTATACCTCCCTAAGCAGAGCCAAGACCTTACGAAAGTCAATAGACTGTGGAGAAGGCTTGGATTCATCCACGTCTGATGAGGGATCCAGGTGTGCTGCCTCATCATCAGACGCCTCATCACCAGAGTGTAGCGAAGAGATCGGACAGGTATGCTGAACAGCAGAGTCAGAACGAGCAGGAACAACAATATTAGTGGTTTCCTCTTCAAGAATCTGTTGAGGGAAAACCTGAGGCTCAGACTGCAAAGGCTGAACAAAAGAAGAAGCAGAAGGTAGGCGCATGGGTGGAGGAGGCTGACTCCTGGCATGAGTGGCTGAACCCAAGGGTTGCGCTTGCTGAGTGGTTGGCGGAAGCGGAGTAGCAAGTTCCTGTTCCTGCGGTGTGAGCGGAGCGCGATGAGGTAGAGGCTGCGCAGAACGTAGTAAATGTCTCGCAAGCTGAGGCTCCTGAGGCGCAAGGCTAAGGTGTTGTGGTGCTTGCCTTGTGGAGGGTTGAGCTCGCTGCAGCGAGAGCTGAGGAGACTGACTCATGAACGGGAGAGGTTGTTGTACCTCAACCGAGTGTTGCATCACTGGTGGAGCAGCAAGTGGAAGCGGAGGAAGAGAGGTATAAGCCTCCTGATCCCATTGCTGAGGTTGCCTTAAGGAAGGCGGAGGCTGTACACCACTGGGAACAGTAAACTCAGAACGTGGCTCAACATCGTACGCCTGGCAGGCGGTACTGCGGTCAGGCGGAGCGAGCGCAGGCGGAGCGAGTGCAGGCGGAGGCGGAGGCGCAACCTTCTCAGCCCGACACTCACTCATCAAGACCGAAAGCTGTGCTTGCATTGACTGCAGTAGAGACAACTTGGGGTCGGCAGACACTACGGTCTGCTGAGGCAAAGCCTGAACAGACGAGATCTGTTGCGGCAGAACCTTACTCCTCTTGGGCGGAGTACAGTCGACTGATGACTGCGGCGAGTCCGAGCTGAGCCAATGACTGCAGCCCGGTTGAGCACTCGCGGACTGGACTCTGCGTTTGAGTGGTCTAGAGACCTGAGTCCAGCGTTTCTTCCCTGACAATAGATCAGCGGACGAGTAAAAGACGGGCTCAATCGTCTGCAGGTGGGAGTGACGGTCTCTGGAAGACACGCCCGCAACCACCGAGGATACTTCTGTGCGCCGATCAAGGCCTGCCGAACCCTTTTGCCCTTCGACATTGCTTCTCCCCTGGGCTTGGGAGCTTGCAAGAGGTCCCGGACTGGGAGAATGACTGACACGCACAGAAGTATCCTCACGCACCACACTGACACTGACACTAGCACTTGGCACTGCACTGACACTAGCACTCGTCACAGCACTGGCACTAATTCCACCCACTGCACTCTTGACCTTAAGTTCCTTGACTTCGGCCATAAGAGACTTATGATCACTTACCACTGACTCTACTTTATCGCCTAAGGCCTGAATAGCACGCAACACAACAGACATATCAGGCTGAGGGCAAATAGTAGGTTCGGGGGTAGCCACTACAGGGGTAGGAAAAGGTAGGGGATCATGAGGTGAGGAAAAAAGTGAAGAGTGAGAAGAACTCCTCCTAACTCTACCTTTCTCTAACTTAGTTGAATATTTCAAAAGACGGACAAAATCAAGTTCCGAAAGTCCGGCGCATTCCTCACATCGATTTTCTAACTGACAGGGCCTATCCCTACAGTCAGAACAAGCGGTGTGAGGATCTACCGAGGCCTTCGGAATACGCCTATTGCAAGACCTACATCGCCTATGGGTGGGGGCTTGCGAAATGTCAGACATCTTGAATCCAAAGAGTTAGCCAAGTGGGGTTCCAAAATCAAGCAAAAGATCGTTAACCGTTAATCAGGACTATATAAAAGCTATCTAAGCTAATATAAGAAGGTTTCCAGTAAAGCGACAGCCGAAATCTGAGAGAATACTTCACCAAAAGCCGTGAAAATACTCGAAGATCATAAGCGTATCCCAGAACGTCTTGCCGGAAGCACGAAAGAGGAAAAATTGAGGAGGTGTCAACAAGAAGTACTATAGTACCTGGCCACAGGTGGCGCTGGTAAGTACACCCCCTTCTAGTATTGTGATAGCTGGCGTATCCCTCCATAGAATTCTGTCGGGCAACGGAGTTGACAGCTACATGATTATCGGGTAAGTTTAATATTGAAAAATCTTATTTTTTCTATTTTACTTTCCTCACTGGGCTATTTTCCCTGTTGGAGCCCCTGGGCTTATAGCATCCTGGTTTTCCAACTAGGGTTGTACCTAAGCAAGTAATAATAGCAAGTAATAATAATAATAATAATAATAATAAACTTCACATTACCTGATTATATAATGTCTTGTGGAAGTCAACATCCCCTTTCTGTATGTTGTCGGTAAGTATATCGCGATGAAATTGTTGAGCCAGTTTTGCAATTTCAGATAACGTTGCCAACTGTTCTTGCACAAATTTAGTACGGAGCAATCGCCGAGTTAAAAAGCGCCGGACACACGCTTGCAATCTAATTATTCCTCTTATGAAAATCTGATTTTCACTCTGGAATGAGAAGCAGGGAATTTTAAACAGGTTTATTTTTCATATACTGCACTGTATTTTATATCTCTTACTTTTGCCTACGTGCATTATGGGCAGACACACCAAGTGCCACGTTGTGAGCAATGATCATTATCATTATTGTTATTTTATTAATTCTGGTACATGGATTTTACAGTCTAATAGTAAAGTGTTAAGTATAAAAAATACACAAACACTATATAGTGCTGTTCAGTATAATAATGATGATGATAATAAGAAAACAGGAATGAAAAACAAACAATTACATTCATTATTCTATATCTAATAAGGCACTTCCCCCCAATTTTCACGGGTAGCTGACATGAAAAATAAAAAAGGAACAAAATGTGACTTTTCCTCTCTTTGCTCCTCCCAGTCTGACGAGGGATACAGCAGTTTGGTTGCTACACAATAACATTACCACAAAAAAAAAAACTTATTTGACACTAATTGTGTCGTAAAGTTGTATAAAGACACTGCCAATGAAAATCATTAGGAGAGGTTCTTCATACTAAGAGTATAATGTATTTACATAACACATGATCTTATTAAATGCTTAGTAAAAAATAGTATTCTGTAACGTGATACAGTAAGAAAAAACAATTCCAGTAATTTCTCTAAAAAGGGATAAGCTACGGAATTTATTGTTCTAGTTTATCATAAATGCCAATTTACATAAAATACCTTATAACCAGAAAACTATTTTCATTTTCAAAAAAAGCTTTTCCTTCTTCTAAAAAGTAAACATTATTAAAAACAAAAACTGAGGCACACCACAGTCAAGGTTGTAAGATCTGGAATAAATATTTTCTATACAAGTTTGGAATGTTATTTCACCAATAAAATATCTAATAAAAAATGGGAAGGTGTCCTCAAATATTCTTATGACGTAAGGATTTAAGTACTGAATGCCTCGAAGTAGTATCATATGCCTTCTGAATGTTAAATGTCAAAAAATTATGGCTACTGTGCTTTTATTCAAAGAAGAGTCCCAGTGGGATCATTGTTTGTGAACCAAGTTATGAAGCTAGTAAAATAATGTTATCATGGCGTAAACACCACGTCAGTCAATAATTTACAATTTTTTTCCCGTAATTTGCAAACACAACTAGTCAGTGAAATTGGTCGATAATTATTTGATCACTGGGTTCTTTTCCTAGCTTAGCTATAGGTTTTACTATTGCATATTTCCATGCCTTTGGAAATCGATGTTTTCTCTAAAGACAATTATAAAACTCTAATAGATAGCCTTCGCTAAAGGGGCTAGATTTCTTATCATATCAAAACGCATATTATCTTTACCAGGGGCCGAATTTGACGATGCAAATTCCAGCTCATCTTCAGATAATCTCTTAGTGTAGTAGATATCTTCAACAGCATCAAAAATTTGATGTAAATGATTCTTCTATTATATTATTTTCGATACTTCTTACAAGTTTTGGTACTTGTAATTTGCGTAAGAGGAGTAACGGTGTAAAGATATAAAATTTATCATTCTTAATTATATAAAGTAGTGCAGCTTACACTTTATGGAAATAGCTTATGATTTGAAGGTAAGATTCAAGGAACACTTTTAAAATATCAAAATTTACAGCATCATTGTTAAAAGCTACTACAATAACATTGCTGCATTTTATACATATAATGTACTCACATATTTCCACTACTTATGAAATAAGTTCTACAACTTACCAGATGATGACTTGGAGCAGCAGCATTCTCTCTTTCGGGCACCATGTCAAGTCCCCCTTCTGCCACAATAGAACTAGTACTTGTTGTAGTGTTGGGTGGATGAATATACACAGTTCCACCATGAGATATTGGGTGGCTATGACGCTCTCTAGAATGAGCATGGTGTTCTCTGAGATCTGCCTCTGTAGAAGTCCACTCGCCATCTTGTTCTAAGTTAACTTCCAAAACTTCTCCAAACATTTCTGGATGTTCTTTAAGAAGACTCGTTATGCTGGTAGGCCTTGGGCTGTTACCAATTACTCTAAATAAGCCTGGTTGTACAACAGTATCTGTGCTTTGAGGTGGGTACGACACAATCTGAGTATTATGCGAGGTAGTCTTTGTTGTGCTATTGTCTTCATCGCCAGTAAAAAGTCTATAATACTGCATTCCATCCCCATAGCTTAAACAGTTTCCATTTATATAACTCATAGTGTCAACTGTTTCAGGATTGTTGTTTCTGACATGAGCGGAACAACCAACAGCATTGTGGTCTGAGTTACCGAAGGAGGATGAAACCGGAGGCACATTCTGTGGACGGGTAATACTTTCAACAAATGTAGAATTTTGTTCAGCAATGTGTGCTCTGTAATTGTCATCCTTCTGAACCTCGCTTGAAATTCTATTTTCATCGTACATGAAATATGAAGGCATGATATTGGTATGATTGGATGGCCTAGGCTTTGGAGATTCTACCAAAGATCCAGTTATACTACTACAGGAACCGGACATGATGGTAACATGTGTGGCAGAAGAGGCATCTTCAGACATCAGTGGAAGAGATGAGGTAGAATATGTGGCATCAGAAATACAGGTTGAGTAATCCTTTACTGACATAGCGGAACATGTAGGGGGATGGCCAGTACATTCTGAAAGATGGGAATGTGATGAGGACCACATAGAGTCTGTGCTTGTTGCCATTGGATAGACGATGCAAGGCACAGTGGACTGCACTTCATCCTCATGCATGTCCCTCATTGCTCTCATTCTACTTGCTTCATCAGGACTGTTCCTTTTTTTTGTATCAACATTTCTTTTTGGACTTATAGATTTAACAATTCTCCTAGCTTCTAAAGACTCGCTTCGAGAATGACCATCAGCGCTGTTGCTTGAAGGAATCTGATCTACGTTCTGAGGACTACTTCGTGATTTTGGTAAAACAATAACCTCACTATCATTACTAGCAGAAAGAAATGCATGCAACTGCTGAGGAGAGACCTTCTGCAGTTTCTCTATGACTTGATGTATTTCCGCCTCTTGGCGCATTCTCAACTCCTCTAATTCCTGATCCTGTTTGGCCTTTAGTAGTGACAGAACCTGACCCATGGCATCTTTTGCCCCCTGCTCTGGTGTCAGTTCCCAGCTATTTACAGGGCTTCCCTGAGCCAGTTCCATTTCACTGTCAGCTATATTTGCAACAGTGATCAGTTCTTTTCTTGCAATGTTGTCATTACTTAATTCATTTTTTTTCTTAGTTTCCAATTTTGCAATACCACATATTGATTTCTGGTTTTCATTTGAACCATTTTCATCTACAATTACCTGAACTACTAAACACTCTTCTTCTGACTCATCGACATCAGATTCAAATATGTTTGTTTTTCTGCTTATTAGTTTTAAAGGAGCTGAATCACCATTTGAAAGCTTTTCACTCATAAATTTGTCTGTTTTTTGAGTGGTTACTAGTTTGATACTATGGTTAGTTAAATGACTTTGATCATTTATGGTACTAGTAACAGTTTCTGTTAGCTTGGGAACACTAGTTGCCGTTTCTTTTCTGTAACTTTTTTGTCCATTCATAACCACTGAAGATACACCATTCTCTCCTTTATCTAAACTAACTCCCTTCTCTGCCTTAATGAAACTGTGTTCCTCACTGTCTGTAGATATTAAACTTTTTCCCTCACTAGGCGATTCTAAAGGAATATCTTCAAGATATACAATTGTGCTTGGTTCAGTCTCACTACTATCATCAGAATAACTTTCTTGCCCATCATCATTGGTTTCAGTATTCGGAGTTGTTTCTACACTTCGAGGCTCTGTCTTTGGTCTGTATTCTGCCTTCGGTGCTTTCAAGTACTTATCTTCATCACTTACAACACCATTACCTAAACATGTAGTCACAGATTCATGAGACTCTGCATAAACGCGACTAGAGACAGTATTTACTTTTTGTGCTTCATCATCTCTGACGTCATTTTCATTAGTTATTCTAATACTGAAACCTCCCGACAATTTCTCGGCTTGCTCTTTATCACTCTCCACGCTTACGTCCCTCTCTAAATTCGATTTACTGTCGCGCAACTGATCAAAGCTTTCAGGGTGTTGTCTATCCACATTCACTTTACTAACCATTTTGTTACCTAATGAGGACTGAGAAGGGCTTACTGCATTATCATCTTTCTCCTTCAGTTGATGCACTTTTTTATTAGCATCACCAGAAATAGATGTAGCTTCTAACTTTGGAGAAAAGTCTCCATCAAAACTTGAACTATCAGTACCTTGTGGCACTGAACTGTCATCTGTTTCACATTTTACTTCTCTATCTTTTTCTGTAGCTTGCTTATCAGCTTCATGCTTTGCAACTGAACCTTCTCCTACAGAAATACCCGAATTGCCATCAGTGAGATTTTCCTTGATCCCTCCATCTGGAATAGAACTATGGAGCGATTCTGTAGATGTATGGAAGTTTTTGGTTTCTTCTGAAGCTGAATTTTCAGACATATCAGTGCTTGTAAATTGTTGATATAATGACCTCTGTATTGGTTTCGGCCTTACAGCATTGATATATTCATCTGAGCTGAGATACACCATGCGTCGTTCAGACAGCAGAGTGGGATACTGAAGCCATGCATCATCTGTGAGTTTACCTAAGTAACTATCCAAATATCTGGAACAGAAAGCACTTCATTAGAGATTAGTTCATTTTTCTTAAACAGCATTCCTAAAGTAATAGAACTAATATCTTACTTCATAAATACAGTAAACTTATGTTCAACTACAACAGATGAAAAGAATTAGCAAAGTAATAAGAAATATAGAGCCCAAGAATAGTAATAAAAAATGTAACAACTGTATAGTAAAATATTCCCAAGATTTAAAAATTAACTTCATGTTAATGAAGTTTTAAATCCAGCTATAAAATAGACCTTTCATTTTCAAAGCAAACTAGTTAAATCTTTCTTAAATTCATGTATGCTGCATTGAGCCTAATGGCATAGAAATCCCTTAGAAAACTAAATAACTTGCAACTAATACACATCTGTTAAGTCAGATACACAAATTATACAGGACAATTTTCTTATACAGTATAACACACCCATCAATCTTATCATGCCTGCATTATGGTCTGTGATAATTACCCTACTTACCTTTTTTAGAAGATGATTCAACTAGATCGGGAGACACAAGAGGTTGACTGTTACCAATGAGAATGGCAAACCATTCTCAAGCCATCGGGCTCATCATTGTACTCATAAACAGTTCATAAGTCTAAGGAGGTAGGCATTCAGTGGAGAGTCTTACATCTAAGTGTATAGTCACACCAAAGACAAGAACCAATGCCTACTCAACTTGGACATCATTATGCATCTTATCCCAACAGCAGCAAACAGCGTGACAATGACAAGAGATAGGGCAACTGAAAATAGGACCCTCTTCTCATTGTTAAAATTGATGTGCAATTACAGCCAAGTGACCAAAAACTTCTTCAGTAAAACTAAGCCGGCAGAAAAACAATTGAAGATCAGTCATCTAACCACACTTGCTGTTGGTTCCTAGACTCTTTAGCTACTAAAACCTATATTGTAATGGATAGAATTAGGATAATTCAAGAGACTGGATAAATCTGTGTAAAAGCTCAACCTGGTGGGAATTAATCATTATGGAAATAAACCTAACACAACTACTGAGGCCTAAGGTCCTATCACAAACATGCTGGCACAGGATATAAGTAAAATTCAGACAATATCCCAATGTTGGAGAATAGAGGTTATCATGTCTAACCCAGAATGGAAAGAGCAAAACAAGGATCATAAAAGCAAAAATTCTTCTATATATCCAGACAGTCTTGTAAAATATACAAAAGCAATGACATCCAAGGGATAGTCCTGCCAACGTCGATGCCCAAACTCTGCTTCTTTGCTGAAAATCATATGATGAAGATTCTATCATAAGAGATGGCACCATTTCTAGATAAATTATGGCCAGAATTTACGTAAAGCTGGATACTATAACTTGAAGGCAAGAAACTGATTCACTGAGATCATATTCCTTCCTGGATGTCCTGAAGTTGAGGGTCATACAAGAACATACATAAGGTTGGCTGTCATCCTATGAAGGTGTCCTAAATCCAGAACTGTACTGCCACTTCACTCCCGATCAGGTTTTAAATGTGAGAAAAGATATTAGGGAAAAGATAAGACTACCAATTGATGCCTTTGTCAATGCTAATAACTTGACTGCTGTTATGAATCTACTGATCATGGATACTGCATTTGTAACAGATATATAAAAGAAGACGACTTCCACTATGATTTACACGTCAGTCATGCCTCAACAACAACTTGCCTCTACACGAGAATGCATAAGATCTTTAGTTACTACGCATAAAGAAAGACCTATACCTGTATCCATACAGTAATACAGTAGTCAAGAAATCCATGTCATGGCTGGGCAAAGATCATGTAATAAAGATACTGATGAAAGACATGCAGGTGAGCATTAAGACAGGACTTAAGAAATGGATACCCTCCTAATACAGACCACAGCTTGATCAAAGAAACTGCTGCAGACACTGTGGCAAAAACAATCATGAGAAAAAACAACTACAGATAACTGCATAGCCTAGTTCATTGAAATGTGTATTATTATTATTATTATTATTATTATTATTATTATTATTATTATTATTATTATTATTATTATTATTATTATTATTATTATTATTATTACTTGCTAAGCTACGACCCTAGTTGGAAAAGCAGGATGCTATAAGCTAAACAGCCCAGTGAGGAAAGGAAACTTAAGGAAAAATAAAATATTTTAAGAATAGTAACATTGGAATAAATATTTCCTATGTAAACTACAAAGAATTTAACAAAACAAGAGGAAGGGAAATAAGATAGAAGTAAGCCCGAGTGTACCCTCAAGTTAAGAGAACTCTAACCCAAGACAGTGGAAGGCCATGGTACAGAGGCTATGGCACTATCCAAGACTAGAGAACAATGGTTTGATTTTGGAGTGTCCTTCTAGAAGAGCAAATAGCATACTGTTGTAGCAAAAACAGTCACTCAATATGACAAATTACATACAGTAATTATCAGTTTTTTATTTTTTCTATTATTTACGAAATGAAAATTTTACAAATTATGTAACATAATAAATCAATGGAAGGAAAATTTACTCAGTTACTCGATAATAACTGTTGTAAAGTCATTTTTTGTAGTTTTTGTGCTGAGTTAAATAACATGTCAAAAAAAAAAGCCCATGAAACATAAGGGCCAAACCTTTGGGGTTGGTTGGGGCTCAAATTGAAGGGTGTAAAAAAGAAAAAGAAAAAAGGATTGATCATAGGAGAAAGTTCTCATGAATGCTAGTTCATAACTGTAGCAAATACTGTCACTGGAGCAGATTTGACCACTGAAGTATTAAAGATAACTAATAAATCATCTTATTTCATCCCTTCCTCCTCTTAATCTTGAGAAATATCTTTTGAATATGTTTGCTTATCTCTATATGAGTTCTCTTGCTTGAGGGTAGACTCAGGCACTCTATCTTATTTCTCTTCCTCTTGTTTTATTAAAGTTTTTATAGTTTATATGGGAAATATTTCCTTTAATGTTTTTACTGTTCTTAAAATATTCAATTTTTCCTTGTTTCCTTTCCTCACTGGGCTACTTTCCCTGTTGGAGACCCTGGCCTTATAGCTTCGTGCTTTTCAAACTAGGGTTGTAGCTTAGCAGGTAATAATGATAATAATAATAATGCCTGAGAATCATCAAGAGTATTTGAATTTTCTTGACTATTAGGGGATCCTGTTCCCTACAGAACAAGTCACAAGGAATGGGGATACACTTCCTGTTGGCTAATCATCCAGCTGTAATTACGACCTAGTTTACCAGGGTAGAAATGTATGCCCACTCACAGGCAATCTGGAAAGAGAAAAAGGAAATTCTATTGGTAGACAGCAAAGCTTTATATAGCGCAGAGCATGTTCGTATTGCTTTGCAACTGAAATGAAAGTGGGTTACTCGGTGATCTGGTGAGGGGACAGGGCTTCCATGCCCATAACTATCAACTCCTTGTTATAAATTTTAACAGCTGAGTTCCAGCTTTGCTGAAATCACACTCCTGTTAAAGGAAAAGAGTTTGTGTATGTGAAGGAACAAATATAAATTTAGAACTAACTAAACTCGTACCGTATTCCTTAAAAAATTAAAAAATCACTCTAAACATTGTCAAATTATACCCTGAAAACAAATTAAGAGATATATAAAAACAACACATATCTTACTTGCTTCCAACACTACGTCTGGGATCCAATGGTTGACAAGACGACCACCTTCTACTTCGGCTCCTCCTCCTTTCTTTTCGTTCAGGCGTCGCTGAAGAAGCCCGAGGCTTTGACAGAAGTTCTTTCTGCCACTCATCAATTCTATCGAAAGCCTCGATTTCATCGGTAATGGAATCATCATCTCTTTCTATCTCCTCTTCCTTGGGAGTTTCAGTCTTCTGTGCTGTACTTTTTAATTTCTTTAAAGCTAAATCTTTCTGAATAATTTGTTTAGATGCTGGACAAATCTTTTCTAAACTCTCTTCAGAGCAGACTAGTCTTGGCTTAATAATAGCCTTTGTAGTACTTGACACAATTCTAGGAGTAGGAGTAAAAGAATCAGTAACTTTACTAGACGATATTCCTGACACAGCAGATACAGTTGTGGCAGGAATAGTACTCTCACACTTAGATACACATGACCCACCTGGATGGAAACTAAGGCTGCTTCCACTTCGATTAGTTAGAAGGTCTAAATAGTTATCTAGATAATCACTATGACTCGTACCACGTCCAGAGTCCCGCTGCTGTGAAACAACATTGTCTTTCCATTTTTCTTTTGTGCTTGGAAACCCTTCATCAGTATCAACTCCAGAAGTACTTTTTGTCCTTGATGAAGAGTTGTCTTGACAGTCATCTTTGTCATATTTTTGCGCATCAGAGTCCAACTCACTAGGGAAACTTGCATCTCTGTCCTCTTCTGAAATATCTAACAATTCCTCTGAAACTTCTAATACTTCAAGGCCTTCTTCAGATCCCTCTTCAGAAACAGATGCAAAGCTTAGACTGACAGATCCCACTGTAGCAGTGTCCTGACCTTCAGAAATAGTATGCATGCCAGAAGACAATTGACCGTGAACCAAAGTAGAACTTGTTGTTTCTGTGGTCTGTGACTCTTGACGAGATGCTTTAGGCTTAAAAGATGAATTCAAAATTACGGACGGATGAAGACGACCAAGAATGAGACTGGTTGCCACCTCTGTAGATTCACTTCGTAAAAGAGCTTCATCTACTTCCATCTGAAATTCAAGAAACTATTATAAAACAACCATGCTACCAAGCAATGATAAATATGGTGCATAGGAAAATAAATACTGCTTTGTACAGTACTTACGAGGCATTTAAAGGAACGTTTTTTTTCGTTCAAACTAACTCACTCCTACAACAACATTTGTGCTATAAAATCAATGCAAACACTTCATTCATTGTTCATATAAAAACGACAGATCCCGATGCTCTACAATAGCAACTATAGTCTTTTTTTATGTTGCCCGAGGTTTATATTGCAAAAATCAGTGAGATCAAAGGCAAGATCTCACATTATCAGAATTGGTTTATATGAAAATATCCATTTCATCTTTAAAATACAACATCCAATATCAGAAATAAATAAATATTAATATTTAACAATGAAAAATAGAATTGACTATTTAACCTCTCAGTTTACTTTTGAGGAGTTGAGGCTGGTGGGAGGGAAAAAGTAAATAAATAGGTACCATGGTCAGATAAGAATCTTTTAGCAATAAAACATTTTTTTCATTAAAAAAATATTTGAAATGTGAAATACATGTTCTAGCCAAAAATGCAATAATCTGAATTTCAAATATTGCATGTGGAGGTCGTGAGTCGCGCCTCTTCAGTTGAATTTCCGCCTTATTTCCTGAAGTTTTCCACCTCCATTAGTCAAGGCCATATAATGCTTTTTCCCCAGGTGCTCAATTTAAGCTCAGCTTCTACCAGTTCTAATAATTCAAGCTCATGGATTTGTGGTAAAACAAATTAAATTTTTATAAAAAAATTTTCATACACACATGATTTATAACCTGAGCTTCCTCCTCAAGACACTGCTTTTATCACATGCTAATTACCTCCGCCAACAAAGTTGGAAGGAGATTATTTTTTCGCCCGTTTGTGCGTTTGTAATTTGTGTGCGTGTATATTTGTTTGTGAACAGCTTCCTGGCCACAATTTTAATTGTATAGTAATGAAACTTGCAGGGATTAACTGTTATGTGAAAAGCTGGAAATTATTAAATTTTAGAAGGTCAAGGTCACGGTCAAGAAAAATAGCTAATTCACGTAATCAGCCATAAGTTTGGACATTGTTGTCACAGAGATTTCAAACTTAGTTCATATTTGAGTGTATGAAAATCCACGCCAATTAATACATGTTAAGGTCATAGGTCAAGGTCTAGCATAAGGTGAAACAATAAGCTGCCATGGCGGAGGTCTGCGCTCTACTGAGTGCCCCTCCAGTTACAGAATACAAAAATGTACAAAGTTAACAACGGAAAGAATAACTACCAATTTCCTTATGCTTGTTAAAAAAAAAAGCCAGGGTCTGTATGATGGCAACCATGAAATTGGGCTATAAAATTATTCTTTTTGGAAGAATTAATATTTTATTTGTAAAATAACAGTAAAAGTTAATCAAAGACAAGGATTATAGATGCTGGTGATTAAAATGAAAAAAAAAATAAGCATTTCCAAGTAACACATGAACAAAAGCTCTAAATTTCTTGGACTTATTTGAAAAGTTAGAATAATTAGAGAGCAATATTGCTATCTCTTTCTTACACTTTTATTTCATCAATTTAGTTTGAAGGTAAAGTCGATTATAAATGAATGACTATAAATAAGCAATTAACCCAACTGAACCCTTTTCTATTTTGTTGTGTGGAGAAATTATTGCTGAAGCACACATGAAAAGTTTTAATTTAAGCGATCTTCAATCGATTTCTGATCTTAAATGTAAAATAAGGGTTATACTACCATGGAAAAGGTCTTTAGTAATTAACTTCTATGCTCAAAGCTTTATCTAGAACATTAAACATGATAAATGACCCCATCAGATAAGACAGAAATTCTAAACCACTTACACTCATTGCTCTTTCGTACTAAAACCATCAGGTAACTATCCAGAAAAATATGTTCCTCGTTCAACCGGATAACAGACACATTAAGAACACTCCATGAAACAAACTTTTAATACTAAAAATTTCAAGAAATTGAATTAAAGATACTAACCAATGATGGAGAGTTGCGCCAGATATCATGAGATACGCTAATAGAAGTATCAAGAGATGTGTCTAGAGAGTTATTGAGGTAGTGGTGCAGATCTGTACTGGTAGTTACCGAGCCAGACGACTCGGTTTGCACCGAAACATTAGCAGCACTTGGTGAATCTTCCAGTCCTGAGGTCAGTTCTCCACCACTTCCCTGGCTACTAGGTGCTGAGGATGATGATGTCTCCCCACAGCTATGACTTTTAATGCCCGCAGGGATGGGCTGTCTGATGTCATCCTTATTAAGGTTCTTGTTAGTTCTCTTGGATAGCCTTTCATTATCAATTTTATCAGTATCTCCTTCTCCAGGCATCTGTCATGAAAATATAAAGTGTATTGTAAAAGTTGTCATTAATGTGCAATAAAGAAAACCTTAAGATAAACTAATAAAAATAATCACTAAATATGATAAAATGATGTTAGCCTATCTGTTCTTGAAAAATAATAGCAAATCCTATTGATAATTGTCTATTCATAAATAATGCTGGCCTGTTTATTATTAAGTGTCACACACTAACCAGGTGATTTCTAATCTCATCCACAAGAAAATGGTAAATTGCTCAATATTTTCATAATAATACATATACTTTTCATATATTCAATTCACTGGAAATTTAAACGACTTTACAATGATATCTTTAAGTTTTCCTTATATTTGTTATATCGTAATGACAAAAAACGTCAACACAAGTAGCTCGTTAAACTTGAAATTTTCTCTCCGAAATTTTTTTTTATTCATTTACACTTCACTTACTAATACATTTATTGGAAAGAGGTCACATCCACGTGAAAGATCTACAATTCTACACAAATTGCGTATTAGAAAAATCCTCAAACAGCAGTATTTATACCTTTGAAATGGTGCTTTAAGAAGCATTTCACGGAGCGACACAGGTTGAGCCCAGAAATTGTATTTTTCATGAATTTATAGAAACATATTTAAAATTTCTTTCTAAAATTTTATGTTCAACATGCATTATCTATTATTTTTCAGCATTCCAGTTATCTTTTTTTACAATACAGTAGTACAAAGTTCCATCTTTTGCCAATATAATCCAACAAACCAGAAGCCTTAATCTGGTATAATTTGAACGTACCATTTTTTTTTTTAAACTGTTCTTCACGAACATCATTTCTCAGCTAAGGTCATATGCACTATACATCACCCTGACTTTTGTAAGGGCATAAGTGCTAAAGGGTTAAGAGGAAAGTACAATCCCTACCTCTGTAAACTATACATTTTAAGTGCAGGTCATGATTTATAATTCACATTCGTGTTTTACACAGACCTGCAAAAAACCTAACCTTATTAGGTTCAGATGATGAAGACATTACCTGATTATTTTTATTATTATTACTAGCCAAGCTACAACCCTAGTCGGAAAAGCAAGATGCTATAAGCCCAAGGGCTCCAATAGGGAAAAATAGCCCAGTGAGGAAAGGGAATAAGGAAATAAATGAATGATGAGAACAAATTAATAATAAATCATTCTAAAAACAGTAACAATGTCAAAACAGATACGTCCTCTATAAACTACTAACGTCAAAAACAGATATGTCATATATAAACTATAAAAAGACTCATGTCAGCCTGGTCAACATGATCATGTAACATACAAAAAGTCAAAAGGAACGATACCCATCACTTAAACAAGAACTTGTTATTTCCAACTGTCATCAGAGTTGGAAAGATGTCCACACTGGCAACAAGAGAAAGTGGGAGTAGATTTGTCAACAAATGCCAATTAGGAAAACACCTGATGATAAGATGGTGCAGAACTCTGGGTGGGCTAATATGAAATGCAGAACCATATCTTGCTTCTTTCCTATTTTCTGTCCAAAAGTTTATAAATGGAAGCATATAACATATGATTATTGGGGAAAATTCATTGAAATAATTACTATTGTGAGGTACAAAATACTTACACATATATTTGAGGTTCTTGTTTGTTGCTGATAGTTGATGTTGCTTTGCTGTTGCTGATATTGATAGTTGCATTGTTCCAGCTGCTGAGTCCTTTGTTGTTCTAGACGACGTTGATGAAGAACAGCTTTATCCCGGAAAGCTCTTGCTTCAATTCGTTCTTTTTCCGTGAGCTACAAATACAGTGTAAATTTAAACAAAAAAATTACAGCAGTGGTTAAACTCATCATTCCACAACCCATCATTAAAGAAAAAAAGTAATATATAGTAAACATGAAAACTCACATTTCTAATAGTAATTTGTATTTTTATTAACTACTGTATACAAACACGCGTCCTTTGATAGGAGTAGTCTATGCTTACAGTGAAACTGGAAACGGCTGGTAAAACTTACCGAGGTGGCGATAGTTAGCTGGAGGTTGGCAGGTGAGCCACACCCACCCAACAGGTCACTGAGCTCCCAAGGACTTGTAGGATGGTTGTGGCAGGAAATGACTAATATGGAGGTAATATTTATTTTTCCTAACTATACAAACCTCAGTACTTTATAAAGAATAGAAAATCAGCGAAGCTAGACTGAACAGCAGTTAAACTATTATAATGAGGTGTAAACAGATGGCCGGTAGTTACCAGCCAGGAGTAGGGAAGTCCCACCCTATATGTACTCATTGAGTACTCACTTTGATTGCAGCCGATTCCAGCTGACAATATTCCCGATGTTGTGCCACAAGAGAGAGGAAGATGAAAAGGAAGGAGAACTGCCAGTCATTCTTCACTTTCACCCCATTCTAACACGTAACATCCATCCTCAATCCAATGCTAATGATCCTGTGAGAGGAGCAGAGGCAGCTATACCACATGCTGTGCATCTGCTACAGGTACTAGCAAATAGGTGTTTACTGACCTTTGAGCCAATTCTTGCAGGTAATGGACAGTAAATGTGCTGTCATTTCCAGATTCCTGCATGGAGTACCTGTACCAGAGAAATTCTTACAGAATGCTAGGGTCCTACCTACTCCTCTGACATCATGAGCTCTAAAATGAGTTCTACTACGGGTAGAAGGTGAGGGTGGCGAATGGGTGTGGTTAATAACTTCCCACAGTCAAGATCACCTTCTTCATTTTCCCCGTTCTTACGGAGGGGAGGTTGAATTGCTTGCGTATGTTTAAGGTAGTGGCTCAGTGCCCTCACAGGACCCATAAGCATCTAATCAAGATCGTCCGTCACCACTCCAAGGTTCACGACCTGAAATGAAGACCTGAAATCGGGAATTAGGGGATTCTGGGTTTCAGGGATAAATTCAAAGCGTTTCTAGAAATTTTCTTTTTTGCCCTCGATGTGTAAAAAACAAAAAGATTTTGCAAGTGTGGTCTATATGATCTTGTTCATTTTATATAGAACTTCACAGCCCTTTTGGTACACATACCACTGCTCCTCCCATGAAACCAGTCAATATCTTGTGAAACTCACCTTATGGAGAGGGTTGGGTTTTGATACAGCGCTGCTCCTTCCACAAAACCATGCAGAGGGATCGGATGATGTCTCATGCGACTCGTCTCAATCGGTTACATCAGAAGGCTCGGCAACAGGCGAGGAAGGAGATATAGGAACAGGCCAGGTGATAAGGGAATGCAAAGTCGTATGGTTCGGTCCAATCATGGACGACCGCAGGGAGACCGACAAGCGCGCGGAGACCTAAGAACACAAGGAGACCGATGAGCGTGTGGAGCCCAATGAACGCACTGAGACAGACAAGCATGAGGAGACTGGCGAGCGCATGGAGACCAACTAGCGCAGGGAGACCAACGAGCACAGGGAGGCCAACGAGCGCAGGAAGACCAACGAGCAGGCGGAGAATGATGAGTGCGCAGAGACTAGGGAGACTGACAAGACCGACGAGCGAGCAGAGACTGATGAGCACGTGGAGACCAACGAGCGCGTAGAGACCAACAAGTGCACAGAGACTGGCGAGCGCACAAAGACAGACGAGCGCGGAGAACAAAAAGATCGAACAAGCGTGTGGAGCCCAACGAACATGTGGAGACTGACTAATGCACAGAGACTGGAGAGACTGACGAGCGCACAAAAACTGACAAAACCAACAAGCGAGCGGAGACTGGCGAGACCAACAAGCGCACGGACACTGACGTGATTGACAAGCAGACAGAACACCAATGAGCACTTGGAGACCAACGAGCACATGAAGACCAACTAGCATGCAGAGACCGACAAGCGTGTGGAGACCAATGAGGGAATGGCAACCAACGAGCACGCAGAGATCGCGAAGTGCATGGAGACTGAGAAGACTGACGAGCGTGTTGAGACTGACGAGACTAACAATTGCGCAGACACTGACTAGACCAACGGAACACCAACGAGCACACGGAACACCGACGAGCACACGGAACATTGACGAGCACTTGGAACACCGACGAACACACAAAACACAGATGAGCGCATAGAGACCGACAAGCGACCAACTAGCACACAGATACCAACAAGCGTGCGGAGACTGACAAGCGTACACCGATGTGTGGAAGGTTGGTCAGCAGGAGACAGGTGAGGAAATAGTCTATGATGTGATGGTCTGCCAACATAATCATGTACAGTAGACCATGAAGACCAAGCGTGTGGCTCCCAGATGCCTGGAGGATCAGTCAACAGGAGACAAGACAATAGAGTATACGTGTACTGATGTTATCATACCCATGTTCACCGACTGTGGAGACCGACCACATAGAACGTTGATGCGCGTAGATTTCAGGTGCACATCGAGAGCTGTCTCAGTGTATGTATTAAGAAGGTTGGCTTACAATTTCTCTATGGGACTGTCACTCATTTGCAGTTTCTCGGGAACTGTCTAAAGGTGGCGGTGCCATTTATCCCAGATGAGAGGTCAGTATGAGAGCTCAGTCTTTAAGAGAACAAGTACTAATAACAGGTGCGTGAACATCTGTACCCTGTAGCCCTCAGAGTTGGGTACCATCCTGCTATGTACCGGTCCTATTGACACGTACAGTTCCTCCAGTACTTATGGTCTTTAAGTACGTAGGGAGAGATTGTCCGAAACACACAGTTATATCAACTTGTCATCTTAGATGAGGTTGCCTTCTTTGGTTGAACTAACAGGGCTAAGTCGAGGGCAATGTATTCGGTATGAGACAAAGTTGTGTGCCAACATTTCTTCCTACTATGGGACAAATTTCAGTAAGCATTTCTCCCTGTACAGGACCAAACATGGGTGCATAAACAATGCATATGGATATATCTCACCATAAAGGGACAACTCTCGTCATACACAACTTCCCTCTCTCCCAAAATAGAGAGAGAGAGATTGTCCAAGAAGGGGGAAGAGGAAGAAGGGCAGCGACCTTCATCCAGACCAAAAGCGCGTGCGCTTATCTCCATACAAGAGTTTTGCATGCCAGTGTTTTTTGCCACTACAGGATAACTCTCGGCACTTACTTCTCCAGTATGAAACCGGACACAGGTATAGTATACAGTAAAAGGTATGTGAACACCCATACCAAGTACCCAGACACCTCCCCATAGTTCAGTGCACCAACATTCCTTCCACTATGGGACAACTTTTGGCACTAATTCGGAGGTTCCTGGAATTGCACTCTCTCCCCCATGATGAGAGAAATGGTACAAGTCATGCATACACAATCCCTATCGATTGGTTTTCCTGGACATCCTAAATGACGTCTTTTACTGCACTTGCTTTCTCATAGAAGTACCAATGAAGACTCTCTCACTAAGATGAGGCAGAGGAGAAGAAAGAACTTAAGTTCACATTCTACCAGGTTGTATAGGCCAATGACAAAACTTTTGGGGAAAGATACCACTGGAACTCTATGATAAAACGGCACAACTAGGTGATACGTCCTTAGCACCTTCCTGAGACCAGGAAGACATTAAAGGTAAGAAGAGCAGTGGCAGCAAAATTTTCTTCCTCTAACAGAACACATCGATATCTTATGGATGCTCACCTCCTTAGATCACTTTGTCGTTATCACAGTGGCAAACAAGCAAGGGAATTGTGACGGTGCCGAGAGAAAGGTTGTGAACTCAAAAGCAGTGTGAGAGCAACTGAGTTCATTTATTATGGAACACTCTCCTTTATATACAAAACCTCAAGGCAACAGGAAATTACATGTTCGAGAAAATGACAATGTTACAAAGGCAACACGCAGACATGTTTATTCTAGTTCTTTTTAGTGTGAGGGAAGAGCGAAGATACAAGCATAATATATACTAAAGGAATTATGTACAATTGTGTGACACACGGTTGGTACAGAATAAACAGGAAACAGGAGTGTTGTCCGAAAGGAAAAAGAACGTGTATATCGGTATGTTTCCACAGAAAACTGTTACACAACTGGAAATCCTTCCTTCCTTCTAAATAGCCAACGTGCATAACAATTTACAAACAAAATTATCTGAAAGAAAAAGCAAAAGATTAAAACAGCCAAACAAGGATGCCGGAAGCATGTCTGTAACATCGGGTAGCTGAAAGAAAAGTGGGAATGCAGTGAACTGTCAGGTGGGCGTGGCTTGCTAGTCAGGTGGGCATTGCTTACCTGCTACCCTTCACCTAACTACCACCACTTCGTTAAGTTTTAATAGCAGTATCCAGCCTTGCTGTAAGCATATATCTATTAAAGAGCAAAGGGTATTCATGTAGGATCAAATCACAATTGAGTTGAATAAAATTAACTTTGTTTGGAAACGCATTACTTACGATAGGAGATAGTATAGTTATTCCTCTTATCTTTATCAGCGACATCTTGGGCTATTTTACATTTACATTGTTTGCTTTATCAAGTCCCTCTTTGTCAGACTCATTGGCCTCGTCGTCCCCCTCTTCCTCACTTCCTGATTGGACTGAAATGAAAAAGTACATTAAACATCGCTCTTATCAAGAATTCTATTAACAATAAGATGACAAATTCGTAGATAATTTGTATTTTTCCTAACTATACAAACCTTAGCTATTTAATAGGGGTTATTACTTTCGGCGTAGCTGAAATGACGAGCCATTAGATTTTAATTAGGGTTTACTACACCACCGCTAGTTAGCGGGGGGTAGGGAAGGTAGCTTGCTATCCCCCCCCACCCCTCACACACACCTGTGCTTGAGCTCACTTTGCTTAGAGGTAGGACTTCAAGGGGGATAGGGCTGGCAGGCAAGTTTGATTAAATAGCTAAGGTTTGTTTAGTTATGAAAAATACAAATTATCTACAAATTTGTCATTTGTTCTGTAACTGACATACAAACCACACAATTTAATAGGGGTGACTCACCCATTAGGAAGGGTGGAAAGTCCCGGCCAGTACTGGCTTTTGGCTTTGCCCGGGGACTCAATATTTGAGTATGTCCACACTCAGCAATAAGGAGTCCCTGCACCTTGCTAGAACCTTGTTACGCAAGGACTGCGGCCTACGTAGGCTGTGTGAAGGTATAATGAAGTGTGACTCGTCCTAGAAAGTTGACCTGTAGTCCTTTAGAAGGAAACTTTAGGCTAGGACTCTCCCAATACCACCTCGTCAGGGTATGGGGACGTGACAATATTAGCTTAATACTAGGAACACAAGGAAACATGGTTTACCTGCAGTGGTTTGAGGTCAGCTGTGCAGAGAACCCAGGATGCTGCTTTCCCCAAGAGAGGGGAAGATGAAGAAAAGAATAAGGGCCAGACAAACCTTTTCATTCATGCAGACTAAGACCGGGTAACAATGCCCTCAACCTTCTGCTACTTGACCATTAAGGAGCCTGAGGTTTTAAACCAGCTGTTGTGCAGCCACCACAGGGCCGATAGAAAACGTATCGAGCCTCTTGTGGGTCACGTCTTGCAGGTAGTGGGCTGTGAAGGTCGTCTGACGCTTCCACACCCCCAGCTTGAAGAACCTGCGTCACTGAGAAATTTCTCTTAAAGGCCAGGGACATAGCTACGCCCCTGACATCATGTGCTCTAGGGCGACGTGACAGAGGAGGGTCTGGATTCAGGGACAGATGAATGACCCTACGAATCCATGCCGAGATGGTGTTCTTGGTGACCCTCCTCTTAGTCCTCCCAGTGCTCACAAACAATGCTTGCACCTGGGGACGGACTGCAGCCGTTCTTTTAAGATATAGCCCCAGACTCCTTACTGGGCACAGTAGATGGTCTGGGTCATCTGTTACAGAACGAAGACTCGAAATCTGGAAGGAGTCGAACCGAGGGTCCGGAACCCCCGGATTTTGAGTCTTGGCAATAAACTTAGGGACGAATTTGAACGTTACCTTCCCCCATCCCTTTGAATGGGCGATGTCATATGAGAGACCATGAAGTTCAGTGACTCGCTTGGCCAAGGCCAAAGCAAGTAGGAACACCGTCTTCCAAGTTAGGTGGCGATCTGAAGCCTGGCATAATGGTTCGTAGGGAGGTCTCTTCAGAGACCTGAGAACTCAAACCACGTTCCATGGAGGAGTTCAAACTTCCGACTGAGGGCAGGTAAGTTCATAACTTCGTATGAATAGGGAAAGTTCCAGCGAGGAAGAAATGTCCATTCCTTTGAGCCTGAAGGCTAGACTTAAGGCTGAGCGATAGCCTTTCACCGCCGAGACAAAGGCGCATTTCTTCCCGCAAATACACGAGGAACTCCGCTACTACTGGAATAGTGGCATCGAGTGGAGAGATACCCCTTCCATGAAACCAACCACAGAAGACTTTCCACTTTGCCTGGTAGACCCCTGCGGATGACTTTCGCAGATGTCCAGACATGCTAATCGCAACTTGCTGCGAAAATCCTCTCTCAACGAGGAGATGCTGGATAGTCTCCAGCCGTGAAGTCATAGCGAAGCTATGGCTTTGTGGAAGATGTTGGCATGTGGTTGTCTGAGTAGCTTGTGTCGCGGAGGGAGTTCTCTCGGAAGTTCCGTTAGGAGTTGCAGAAGGTCAGGAAACCATTCTGCGTGATGCCATAGCGGAGCTACGAGGGTCATTGAAAGATTGACCGATATTCTGGTCTTGTTGAGCACCCTCCTCATCAGACAGAACGGGGGAAAGGCGTACACGTCGATCTTGTCCCACCGTTGTTGGAAGGCATCTTGCCAAAGTGCCTTGGGATCCGAGACTGGGGAGCACTACAGTACAGTATACCGAAAGCTTGAAATTCAATGCTGTCGCGAACAGATCCACAGTCGGGGAACCCCACAAAGTCAGGACTTTGTTGGCTACTAGACGATCAAAAGACCACTCGGTACTCACTATCTGAGACGCTCTGCTCAGATTGTCGGCGAGCACATTCCTCTTGCCCAGAATGAAACGTGCCGATAGTGGAATCGAGTGGACTTCGGTCCATCTCAGTATCTCTACTGCAAGATGAGATAGCTGCTTCGAAAAGGTACCTCCTTGCTTGTTGATGTAAGCCACTACTGTGGTGGTGTCACTCATCACCACCACAGAGTGACCCGCCAGGTATTGTTGGAACTGTTGAAGGGCCAAGAAAACGGCCTTCATCTCTAGAAGATTTATGTGGAGGCACTTTTCTGATTCTGACCACAGGGCTGAGGTCCTGTGGTGCAGAACGTAGGCCCCCAACCCTTTCTTTGAGGCGTTCGAAAACAGCATCAAATCCGGGGGAGGACGAGAAGATCCACTCCTCTTCGTACGTTCTCGTCTGTCACCCACCACTGGAGGTCCGTCCGTTCCTCAGGTCCCATAGGGATCATGACATCTGGGGAATTGTAACCTTGATTACACCGGGACTTGAGTCGCCACTGGAGGGATCTCATCCTGAGGCGACCGTTGGGAACTAGACGAGCCAGAGATGAGAGGTGACCGAGGAGACGTAACCAGGATTGGGCTGGAAGTTCTTCTCGTCTGAGAAAAGGGCTTGCGACCTTCCTCAGCCTTGCTATCCTGTTGTCTGATGGGAAGGCTTTGTGGAGATTGGTGTCTATAATCATGCCTAGGTATACCAGTCTTTGAGAGGGAAGCAGAGAGGACTTCTCGAGATTTACCATGATCCCCAGATCCTGGCAAAGTCCTAGAAGTTTGTCTCAGTGTTGAAGAAGGGATGACTCCGAGTCTGCTAGGATCAGCCAGTCGTACCGATAACGGAGGAGACGGATGCCGATACTGTGTGCCCACGACAATATTAGGGTGAACACTCTGGTGAAAACCTGTGGTGCTGTGGAGAGACCGAAACACAGCACCTTGAATTGGTAAACCTTATTGTCTAGGCTGAATCTCAAGTACTTCCTTGAAGACGGATGGACTGGGATCTGGAAGTTCGCGTCCTTCAGATCCAGTGTACACATGAAGTCTTGCGGTCTCACTGCAAGCCTGACCGTGTCTGCGGTCACCATGCTGAACAGAGTTTGCTTGACAAAGTTGTTCAGAGACGAGAGGTCGATGACTGGGACTGGTCTCCAGCCTCCAGACGCCTTCTTTACAAGAAAGAGTCGACTGAAGAAGCCTGGGGACCCGTCGAGGACCTCTTGGAGAGTGCCCTTCTTCAACATGGTCTGGACTTCTGCCCGAAGGGCCTGCCCCCTTGCTGATCCCATGGCAAGGGAGCTCAATGACACTGGATTCGTCGTCAGGGGAGGTAGAGATGTTGTGAACGGGACGCGATATCCCTGACTGATCACGGAAATCATCCAGGAATCAGCCCAGAGTTGCTGCCACCTGTCTGCGCAACTTTGTAGGCATCCCCCCACTGGTGTACGTGCAGGGGGACTGCCAATCCTAGCGTTTGCGGCCTCGGCTGCTCCCTCTAGGATTCTTCGCTCCCCTGGAGGACTTTTTGCCTTTCCTGTCCTTGACAGGAAAGGGCTTAGACACCACTGTCTTCGCTGCCGTTGTCGGTTTCGTGGTCTTTGTAGGACAGGGCTGCTAAGGTGCTGGAGGCTTATAGGGCTTGGATGTCAAAGCCCTATGTAGGAGGGAGTCTTGGTGGGACTTCCTCCAGCTCTCAGCAACATGCTCCACATCTTTAGGCTCAAACAGGTTCGTTCCCTCCACGGAAGAATATCTGAGCCTACTTATCTCGGTGCTAGGGACCTTCTGATGGAACCTCTCAGCCACCGCATCCCGACGTTTCAGGATGGTGTTCGCCCCACAAGTTGGTGGGCCAGAAACTCGATCGTGCGAGTGCCTGAGAGTAGAAAGGTCTCCATAGCTTTCCTGGTACGTTCTTTGGAGAAATCCTCCGAACGTATCAGGATACCTAAGGTCCCTAACCAGATATCCAGCCACAAATTGGCCTGCATAGCAAACTTCGCAACCTTCTCCTGATAGAGGATCTCAGTCGCCGAGAATGAGACCTGCCGGTTGGATTGTCTCTCAAGAGGGACTCCCCTAGTAAACTCTTCCAAAGAATGGTGAAGGGGAAGGGCTAAACAAGGCTCCTCTAAGATCTCAAAGTACCTCCTCTGCTGTACACGAGGAGGTGGGAGAAGCTTGTTGCCGGCACTGGATCAGCTGGAGGAGGCTAGCTCAGAGAGCTGAACAGAAATCTTATCCCTGGTATTCTTAACCCCCTGAGACCAGGGCAAAGCCGCACTGGCCTTAGAGGGTTTTTGAGTCCCAAATACTCGGTCCAAGACCGTGTTTTTGCCCTCTCGAGGGAAAATCTCTGGGTCAGCAAACCCATTAAGAGTCCTCATAAGGGTCAGAACCTGCCAAATTGCATGTTCTGACTGCTGCAGCTCTCCTCCAGATGGACTAGCAGCGAAGTCTCCAGTCCCCAAAGGCTCTTCTTGGGGAGACTCGCAGACGTTCTCCGAGTGACTGGCAGGCTCCCTTTTAAGTCTTGACGAGGATTTCGGTACAGTTCTGGAGTCCTTCGACTCCCTCCTGGGAGGGATGCAGGACTCCAACAACGACGGAGGTAGGCTCTTCTCCGCCCCTGCCCGAGAAGACTTTTCAGCGCGAGGTGGGGTTTCCCTCATTGGTGTGATGGGGGAACGTCTCACCTCACGTGACTTCCCTGAGGACGGGTAATCCTCGTCCGAAAGGGAGGGAGGAAAAGTCTGGGGGGGAGGGGGCCTGCCTCGAAGGCTTACGAGGAGACACCTTAGTCCTCGGAGAGGTAACCGCGTCTGAAACTCCTCTTTTTCCCTTCCGGGGAGTAGACGCAGCCAAGGATTTGTGGCCCAATTCAGAGAGAACAGGCTTGAAATACTGCACAACCGCTCTGATAAGTGCCCCAAAACAAGGCTGCTGGCTAACGGCTGCGCTGTCAGACACTCCTTCTGGAGGGACAGGGATCGACCGATCCCTGGGAGGAGTTTCCATAGGGGGGTTCACCTGTAAAGAAAAAGAAGAAGAAATGTCTCTGGACCTTTCTGAAACCTTCCCCCCTACCGGCGAGCGCGCTGCTCTGCGCTTGTGGGAGGAAGGGGGGGGGGGGGGAAATGCAGTAATGGCGACCTAGCCGTGCGTTGTCCTGCAGCTTTGCGCACGGGAGGGTATTGACGATCGCGCGGGGGAGCGCACTGGCGCTCACGTGATGGGGAATACTCGGGAGACTGCTGGCGTGCGAGCACCCGCGCGGGAGACTGCTGATGCACGCGAGGGCGCGCGGGCGAGCGATGGCGCGTAGAAGCGTGCGCAGGAGACATCGGCAAGTGCGCAGGAGGCTGATTGTGCGCTCGCGCGCGTAGAGGTGAATGTTCGCGCGCGTGGGCGCGCAGGATAAGGATGAACGGCCCGTGGGCGCACAGGATAAGGATGAATGGCTCGTGGGCGCGCAGGATAAGGATGAATGGCCCGTGGGCGTACGGGAGAGAGATCGTGCGCGCACAGGAGAGATATCCCTTGCGCACGGGCGTGCAGTCGGAAACTGCGTTCGTTGGCGCGCCTCTTGTGGGCGCACGTCAGACTGGCGGTGAGTAGCTGCTGTAGGAGATGGGCATGGGCGCGCGGGGCGCATGTAGGTGAACGCACGCGATTGCGTGCTGGTGAAGGATGGCGCACAGGAGAAAGCAGGCGGCGCGTTGGCGAGCGCTGGCACGTGGGCGAGCGCTGACGAGTAGGAGAAGTCCTCGACTTCCCTACCGTACCCAGATCCGAAGATCGTGGGAGCGCAGGAGATTGTTGGCGCGTTGGAGAGTGCTGGCGCGCAGTAGGTTAAAGGCGCGCAGTAGGTTGAAGCCGCGCAGTGGCGCGCTGGCGAGCAGGTGAGCGCTGGCGCGCTATCTCAGGAACCTCAATGAGGTCAGGAGATCGATGGCACGCATGCTTAGCATGGCACGTAGGGGACGAGTGCGCTAGATGCTGTGTATGCCCTTGTTTCCCCAAAGGGACCGGTGCCTGACTTTTAAAGACAGGTTTCGTTGGCGCATACAGCGCATCAGCTGCCAGGAACGGCGACGGCAGGTCAGCAGGTCTGTCGGGTGGAAGGTCGACGTGTCCTTCGTGAGGATGACCTTCCACCGAAGGGGATCGCAAACGATCCGCAGAGAGGTCCAGGGTCGTAGCAGGAACAGTCGGTGATCGATGACGAGGCTCCTCTGCGGCGGACTGCAACGACGATGAAGAACTGAAGAGGCGCCTCTTCACCGACTTGTAAGGTGAAGGAATGCCTCTCCGGCGAAACGGAAGGCGGGCCTTGCGACGTATACGCCCTCTAGGGGCCGTTGGATCAGCAAGCTGACCTTCAGCAGTCCTCCGAAGAGGAGTCACTGTGAGTGAACTCCCCCGAGGAGGAGAATCACCGGCAGGAGAGACTGTTGGACTTAGTTTCTCCCTCGTAGGTTGAGCAGGAACGGGAGAAACTTAGCCTTCAGCTACTGCGGGGTGAGAAAATGCAGAGGTATTAGGAGATACCGTATTGGATACCTCTAACACCACAACGTCGACAATAGACAGAGGATCAACCTCTGCCAAAGTCGGCGATTTCTTGACAGCGGCACCCAATCGGATGATGTCAATCAAAGCTTCCTTGGAGGGCGAACCCTCAAGCCCCAAGGAAGATCAAAGCTGGAATAAATTGGTTACATTTAAATCCTCCCCCAGGGAAAGAGGTGGAGCTGCCTCACTAGGGGAGGCAATGCCATCTCTCGAACCACGAGATCGGGAAACAGAACCACGGTCTACGCTACCACTCACCGGTCTCTCGAAAGAAACCGATCAAGTGGGAGCTTCGGAGAAGGTTTGGGCAACGGAAGAGGAGTCTTTGGGATTTTCTCCTTTCAAAGAAATCTTCGAAGGAGAAATATCCCGCCTGGACTTCTTCTTACGTCGCCAAGAAAACCTCTCCCACTGGGAGGTAAACCACTCCCTACACTCACCACACTTATTACTACTATCACACCGTTGGCCCCTACAGTAAGGACAAAGGGTGTGAGGGTCCATCTTGACCGCCAACATAAATGTACCACAAGGGCGGTCGGGTAATCCAGGACATTTGTGGATGTTCGCAGAGGCCAACTTCACACTCAAACCTGTAGGAGAAAGCAAAAAGACATTAATGGCTGTCAGAGAGGCGAGGGTGAGAGCGGACACGTCCGACTACCACCCGAGCCGAGAGAAAAGTGAGCTCAAGCACAGGTGTGTGAGAGGGGGGGGGGTTAGCGAGGTACCCTCCTTAGCCCCCCGCTAACTAGCGGTGGGGTAGTAAACCCTTGTTAAAATTCTAATGGCTCGTCGTTTCAGCTACGCCGAAAGTAATAACCCATATCAAATAGCGGGGTTTGTATGTCAGTTACGGAACAAATAAATTTTTGAACATACTTACCTGGTAGTTATATATATATAGCTTAGTTCCTGACGTCACGGCAGAATTTCAAAACTTGCGGCAATCTCCGACTGGTTAGTCAGGTGTACCACCAGTGCGCCCTCTACCCAGGTACCTGGAACCATTCCAACTATTCCTCAGATCTTCCATGCCCTTAGGTCTCTAGAGGGGAGGAGGGTGGGAATTAAATTATATATAACACCCAGGCAAGTATGTTCAAAAATTTATTTTATTATGAAAATATAATTTTTAAACATCTGACTTACCTGGTAGTTATATATATAGCTGATTGACACCTTTGGTGGAGGGTCAGAGACAGCCAACATTGTTGGAATTTACATAAGTTAATAAACAAGCTTACGGGTTCGTACCTGTTAAGGAAGCTGACTTCAATGGATTCCTGCCTCATTATGTCCGCTTTCCTTAAGAGATCCAGTGATCTACCCAGGGGGTTGAAGACCTCTAGGAGCTGTCAAACCAGTGTAAAACCTCTATGTGACAGGACCTCCTCCAATACCCTTGTTCCAGGCGCTCCCAAGGAACAAACTGACCACCTGACTGAAATCAATGATTGTGGAAGACTGCCTCCAGTCTCCACAAACAACCATAAAAATACAACAGTTCCAAGAGAAGAAAAAGGGTATTAGGTTACGGGAATGTAGTGGTAGATCCTTCCCCCACCATTGCACTCGCTGCTACAAATGGTCCCAGGGTGTAGCAGTCCTCATAAAGAGTCTGGACTTGTTTTAAATAATGTGAGGCAAACAGAGATTTACTCCTCCAGAATGTCGTGTCCATAATGCTCTGTAAAGACCTATTCTGCTTGAAAGCAACAGACGTTGCTACAGCTCTAATCTCATAGGCTTTGACCTTCAAAAGCTTGAGGTCTGTCTCACTACAATGTGAATGAGCCTCCCTTATTAAGTCTGATAAAGAAAGAGAGCGCATTCTTAGACATCTGTAGTGAAGGTTTCTTGACCGAGCACCAAAGTGCTTCTGACTTGCCCAGTAAATCTTTCGTTCTTTCCAGGTAGAACTTCAGGGCTCTTACTGGACACAGGACCTTCTCAAATTCCTCTCCAACCCCATCCGAAAGGTTCGGAATCTCAAAAGTCTTGGGCCAGGGTTGAGAAGGGCGTTCGTTTTTAGCAAGAAAGCCTAGCTGTAAGGAGCAGATAGCCTTGTAATCTCTAAAGCCTACGTTCTTGTTGAAGGCATGAATCTCACTGACCCTTTTTGCTGTCGCCAAACTGACCAAAAAGAGAGTCTTCATGGTGAGGTCCTTAAACGAAGCTGAATGCAAAGGCTCAAACCTGTCGCTCATTAGGAACTTCAGGACTATGTCCAAATTCCAAGCTGGCGATTCCTGATGTCGTTCCTTAGTCGTTTCAACGGATTTGAGAAGATCCTGGAGGTCTTTATTATTAGACAGGTCCACATTTCTATGCCTGAAGACGGCCGCTAACATGTTCCTGGATCCCTTGATGGTTGAGGTCAAAACTTACGTTTCCTTCTAAGGTATAGAAGGAAGATAGCAATCTGAGTCATAGAGGTACTGGAAGAGGAAACAGAGTTGACTCTGCACCATTCTCTAAAACCCTCCCACTTGGATTAGTAAACCTTGATGGTAGAAGACCTCTTTGCTCTTGCAATCGCCCTCGCTGCCTCCTTTGAAAAACCTCTAGCTCTTGTGAGTTTTTCGATAGTCTGAAGGCAGTTAGATGTAGAGCTTGGAGGTTTTGATGGTACCTTTCCAAGTGGAGTTGTTTGAGTAGATCTACTCTTAATGGGAGGCTTCTCGGAGTGTCCACCATCCATACTAGTACTTCTGTAAACCACTCTCTTGTGGGCCAAAAGGGGGCCACTGGAGTGAATCTGGTTCCCTCGTGTGACACGAATTTTTGCATTACTTTGCGCACAATCTTGAATGGATGGAACGCGTACACGTCCAGGTGGGACCAGTCTAAGAGGAAAGCGTCGATGTGGACTGCTTCGAGATCTGGCACTGGGGAGCAGTAAGTCTCCAATCTCTTCATCTTTGAGGTCGAAAACAGGTCTATACAAAGACGACCCCAAATCCGCCACAGGTTCTTGCAGACGTCCTGATGAAGTGTCCATTCTGTGGACAAAACTTGACCTCTCCTGCTGAGACTGTCTGCCATCACGTTCCTTTCCCCTTGAATAAACCTTGTTACAAGGGTTACATTCTTTTCTCTTGCCCAGTAAAGAAGTTCTCGTAAAGGGACCTCGAGTGGGTTCCGCCTTGCTTGGCTATGTAGCCCAACGCTGTAGTGTTGTCGGAGTTGACCTGCACCACTCTGTTCAGGACTGACCCTTCGAAGCCTTTGAGGGCCAACAGGACTGCCAACAGCTCCTTCTGGTTTATGTGGAGGATCTCCTGATGTTTTGTCCAGGAACCCGAGATCTTCATCTTGCCCAGTGTTGCTCCCCATCCCGAGTCCGAGGCGTCAGAACACAACACAAGGTCTGGGTTCCGCTGTTCCAGAGAAAGACCTTCTTGAAGCTTGACGGGGCCGTTCCACCACTGAAGGCAACGCTTTGTGGATTCTGTAATGGGGATACATTTTGTCTCCAGTTCCTTTCCCTTGTCCCAATGTAGACTGAGGTGGAACTGAAGAGGGCGAAGATTCAGTCTTCCCAGGGAGACAAACTGCTCCAACGAGGAAAGGGTTCCCAGCATACTCATCCAATCCCTCACAGAACACTTTCGTTTCTCTAAAAAGCAATGAAGCTTCACCAGGGCTTATTCCGTCTTTGAGGCAGAGGGAAAAGCCCGAAAATCTCGACTCCGAATCTCCATCCCCAAATATAGGATCTCTTGGGACGGTGTCACTTGAGACTTGTCTCTGTTTATCAGAAGACCCAGTTCTTCTGATAACTTCAACGTCATCTGCAGATCCTCCAGGCAGCGATTGTAGGAATGAGCTCTGAGTAGCCAGTCGTCCAGATACAGGGAGGCTCTGATACCTCTTGAATCCAGCATACCCGCTACATTTGACATCAACTTCGTAAAGATTTGAGGGGCGGTGCTTAGGCCAAAACAAAGAGCCCGAAACTGGAAAACTTCCTCCTTGTACATGAACCTCAGGTATTTTTTTGAAGTTCGGATGGATGGGGATGTGAAAGTATGCATCGTGGAGGTCTAAAGAGACCATCCAGTCGTCCTTTCTTATTGCTGCTAGGACTGACTTCGATGTCTCCATAGAGAATTTCGTCTTCTGAACGAAGACGTTGAGAGCACTTACATCCAGGACTGGCCTCCATCACCCCCGAGTTCTTGGGAACCAGGAACAAGCGGTTGTAAAATCCTGGTGACCACAAATCTCGCACCCTCTCTATTGCCTCCTTCACTAATAAGAGAGACATTTGCTGTTGCATCGCCTGTATCTTTGATTCCTCTCTGTATCTGGCCGAGAGATCTATCGGAGTTACTACTGAAGGGGGTTTCCCTACGAAAGGGATTTTGTATCCCTCCTTGAGTAACTGTACAGACCAAAGGTCTGCTCCTCTCCTCTCCCAAGCTTGCCAGAAGTTGGTTATTCTGGCTCCTACTGCTGTCTGAAGGCGAATGCAGTCAGACTCTGCTTCGCCCTGGTTTCGTGCCTCTCCTCTTTGCTCTCCTTCCCTTGGGTCTGGTACAACCCCTGCTGAAAGTTTTCCCTCGAAAGGGCTGCGAAAACTGATGGAGTTTCCTCCTTAGGCTTGCGGCTTGAGAAGGAAGTAGGCAGAACCTTCCTTGCTGTCTTAGACACCAAATCCTGTGTGGCCTTTTGGGCTAAAGCGGAAGAGACCTCTCTGACCAGCTCTTGAGGGAAAAGGGAGGAAGAAAGAGGTGCGTACAGCAATTCCGACTTCTGTATGGGTGTAACCCCATTAGCCAAAAAAGAGCACATTTGGGCTCTTTTCTTAAGACACCTGCAGAAAAAAGAGCTGCCAACTCGTTGGACCAGTCTCTTAAGGCTTTGTCCGTGCAAGACATAATGTGGACGAGGCCTTCAGTGTCCACATCCTTCAAAGCATAAACCTTTTTTCCCCAAGGCTCCCAAAGTCCAGTCAAGGAAATTAAACACCTCGAAAGCTCTGAAGATGCCTTTGAGAAGGTGATCCAGCTCTGACATTGACCAAAACACTTTGGTTCTTCTCATGGCTGTCCGGCGAGGGGCGTCCACCAGACTCGAAAAGTCTCCTTGGGCAGAGGCAGGAACTCCTAAGCCGAGAGCTTCTCCAGTCTCATACCAAATGCTAGATCTGGAAGCTAACCTAGCCGGGGGAAAAGAAAAAAGTCTTTCCCTGGTTCTTCATAGATTGCATCCAGTCCCCCATCATTCTCAAGGCTCTCTTAGATGAGCGAGACAACACCATCTTCATGAGCAGAGACTCCTTCGACGCCTTCCCTAGCGTAAACTCTGAAGGCGGGGAACGAGGAGCAGCAGGAACAAAATAATCTGGAAACTCTTCGGAAAAAACTCTCATAAGTTTCTTTAAATCCACCGAAGGATGAAGGGTCTTAGGATCTTCTCCTTCCGAGACTTCCTCTAAGGGATCACTAGGGGAAAGGTGACAGTCGATCCCTTCTTCCGACAGGTCTCTAATCGAGGTAGAGATGTCCTGTTTCCTTGGAGTCAACTCCTTAATATCCTGACTTCTGGCGTCAAGGAGTCCAATACCTGTATCATGACACTTGGCGTCACGTTGTTCCAACACTTGACGCTCGGAACTATGACGTTCGCGATCTCGACGCTCGGAACTATGATGTTCGCGATCTCGACGCTCAGTTTCATGACGTCCGAGGCTCTTACGCTCGGCGTCCCTACGTCTAACTCCTTGACGCTCGGCGTCCCTACGTCTAACTCCCTGACGCTCAGCGTCAAGCTTACCAGTTACTCGACGCTTAGCATGATGTTCCTCCTTATGACGTTCGGCGTCATGGCTACCAGGTTCCCGACGCTTGGTAAGATGTTCCTCTACTCGCCGCTCGGCGTCAAGAACCTCTCGACTCAACTTTCTGACGCTTGGCGTCAAGGCATGAAGATTCCTGATGCTCGGCGTCTTGGTGAGCCACTCTCTTCTTGTCTGCAGGCTGATAGACTTGCATGAGGGAGGAGAGTTTCAGCTGCATATCTTGCAGTACACTTAGATTAGGATCAACTTCTTCTTGTGGCCAAACAGGAGACACTGCTTCTTCAACAAGTTCGCCTTCCATGTCGCTCAAGGAAAGCGCAGAGCGTTCAGGGGACGAATACCAATCTGAAGGAGGAGGAGGAGTATGCACAGAGGTCATGCCAGCCTCCGAAAACTGTCTTCCAACCGATGAGGATGGACGCTTGACAGCTTCCGACTTCCTTCTATCTCCTACCGATGTAGCAGAGCACTTGGCAGGAGAACATTCTTCGGAGCAGGAAGGAAAACGCTCCGGCCTACTCCAATGGCTACAACCTGGAGCTTGAGGCATCATAACACGACGCTGCTCGACAGAGGCAATCTTCCTCTTCAGAGGTCTTGATGCAAGACGCCAGCCCCATCTGGGCGCTGCGTCATCCGATGAAGACGAAAACACTTTCACCTCGCCTTTCCCATGGCGAGGGCGAGCGTCCTGAGAAGCGTCAACAGGTACGCTCGAGGGGACGACTGATCGGGCGCTAACGCCTCTCGTTTCCTTTTGCTTGTCTACATTCCTTCTCCCAGGGGGTTGGGGAGCTTGGAAGAGGTCTATGGCTAGGAGAACGACAGGTCAGAGCAGACGCACCCTCCACTGCACTGATTATATTCACTGAACCTTTACCACTGACACAAGCACTCTTTAATTCTTTAACATCGGACCATAACTTGGTCCTGTCCGCTGCGAGCGACTCCACTCTCTCGCCAAGGGCTTGAATGGCCACCATCATGTCCTTTAGAGTTGGTTCATTAGGAGTAACAGAAGTGGAATCTGGAACTACCACTACAGGGGAAGGATCAATAGGTTCGTTGACATGGGAAGGGGAACAATCTCTAGAAGATCGAGATAAACTCTTACTCCTTCTGATCCTATCTCTCTCAAGCTTACGAGTGTAGCGGTCATACTCCAACCACTCACTCTCAGTCAAAATAACACATTCATCGCAACGATCAACCAACTCACAAACTTTACCTCTACATTTTACACAAATGGAGTGGGGATCAACAGAGGCTTTAGCAAGTCAGGTCTTACAACCTCTCACACACCTTCTAATACTTGAAGAAGAGTCAGACATTATGAAAATTTTAAAGAGAGATCATACAAGCAAGGGTCAAAACAACAAAATCTAATCGGGTCCAAGAAAAGTCCAAACGAGTGAAAGCGAAAGCCAAATTGTACATCACCAAAATAACTGCAATCATACACAGGCTACAGCGAGTGAAAATCCAACGATGTCACGGGTGAGGAGGCGGGGAAGATCTGAGGAATAGTTGGAATGGTTCCGGGTACCTAAGTAGAGGGCGCACTGGTGGTACACCTGACTACCCATTCGGCGATTGCCGCGAGTTTTGAAATTCTGCCGTGATGTCAGGGACTAAGCTATAGCCTATATATAACTACCAGGTAAGTCAGATGTTTAAAAATATGCACTGACCTGACCAAAGATACCATATTCCTGGTAAACACATAAAATATATGGCCTAACCTGACTGAAGACGCCATATTCCTGGTAAACACACAAAATATATGCCCTAACCTGACTGAGGACACCATATTTCAGATTAAAACATATAAAATATGCCTTAACTTCACCAGACACCATATTCCGGGTAAACACATATATGCCCTAACCTGACTGAGAACACCATATTCCTAGTGAACACACAAAACATATGCCCCAACCTGACTGAGGACACCATATTTCTAATAAACACATACAAAATATGCCCTAACCTAACCAAAGACACCAAATTCAAGGTAAACACAAACAAAATATGCCCTAACCTACCTGAGGACACCATATTTCTGATAAACACACAAGATATACCCTGACCTGACCAAAGACACCATATTCCTGGTAAAAACACACAAAATATGGCCTAATCTGACTGAAGATACCATAATCCTGGTAAAGATTTACAAAACATGCCCTAACCTGACACCATATTCCTGGTAAACACATACTAAGTATGCCCTAACCTGACCGAGGACACCATATCTCCGATAAAAACACAAAAAATGCCCTAACCTGACCAAAGACACCATATTCCTGGTAAAAACATATAAGGTATGCCCTAACTTGACTGAGGACACCATATTTCTGGTAAAAACATAAAATATGCCGTAACCTGACTGAGGACACCACATTCCTGGTAAACACATAGAAGGTATGCCCTATCCTGACTGAGGACACCATATTCCTGGTAAACACATAAAATATGCCGTAACCTGACTAAGGACACCATATTCCTGGTAAACACATAAAATATATGCCCTAACCTGAAAGAGGACATTATATTTCTGGTAAAAACATAAAATATGTCCTAACCAGACTGAGGACACCATATTCCTGGCAAACACATATAAAACATGCTCTAACTGACCAAGGACACTGACTTTCTGATAAACACATGCAAAATGTGCCATAACCTGACCAAGTACACCATATCGCTAGTATAAACATAGAAAATGTGCCCTAGTCTTTAAAATATGCCATAACCTTAACGAAGACACCGTGTTTCTCGTTAAAGCATATAAATCATCTCCTAACTGACCAAGGACACCATATTTCTCATAAAAACGTAGGACAGAATCGTAGGAAATGCAAAATCAGAAAATTTACATTTTCAACTCAAGAATACACTCGTCCTTAATTTAAAAAAAAAAAAAAAAAACATTTAACATAATTTTCAGCATAATGCTTGACATATAAAAGACTAAATTTGGAATCTGCAAAGACCTCAAACCCACTTTGTTTATAAACAAAGAGTATGTAGGCTAGCCTAAGCCTCACTTTAGCTAAGAGCTTAGTTACGTACCTTAAACAGAGATTTATTCTTTCTACTGACTATTACAAGTCTAAACAAATGTTAGCATTGTTACTAGCTTAAAATTTGGTAATTAAACTAGCATGACAAGTTTACTAGTTCCTGATCCTGGTAAATCCTTCCAGAGTGTGGTCATAAGCTATAGGCTACGAAAAGCCCGTAAATAAAGACTGTTTTAGATAAATGCCAGTGTTAGTTTACTACACAGTCACAAATAACATGCTATTTTGAAAAATATTCTATTACTTTACCCTCTTTAAGTCTCCACGCAAATGCCAAATAACATTGATTGCTGCAATTTTGACATTTGAGGGTTGATGAAAGCTTAACTAACGGATGATCGGGACCTTCGTCTTCTTTCAAACTTCTCGTAGACATTAGTCACTCACTTGACTGTGGACACCCTTTACATCTGGTAAAATCATGCAAAATATGCCTTAACTTGGCCGAGGACACCATATTTCTGGTAAAAAATGCAAAATATGCCCTAACTTGACTGGGGACACCCTTTATATCTGGTAAAATCATGCAAAATATGCCCTAACTTGACCGAGGACACCATATTTCTGGTAAAAATGCAAAATATGCCCTAACTTGACCGAGGACACCATATTTCTGGTAAAAATGCAAAATATGCCCTAACTTGACTGGGGACACCCTTTATATCTGGTAAAATCATGCAAAATATGCCCTAACTTGACCGAGGACACCATATTTCTGGTAAAAAATGCAAAATATACCATAACTTGACTAAGAACACCATATTTCTGGTAAAAAATGCAAAATATACCATAACTTGACTGAGAACACCATATTTCTGGTAAAAATGTAAAATATGCCCTAACTTGAACGAGGACACCATATTTCTGGTAAAAATGCAAAATATGCCCTAACTTGACTGAGAACTCCATATTTCTGATAAAAACATTCAAACTATGGCCTAACTTGACTGAGGACAGCATATTTCTGTAAAAACATGCACAAAATGCCCTAACTTGACTAATGACAGCATATTTCTGTAAAAACATGCAAAAGATGCCCCAACTTGGTCGATGATACCGTATTTCTGGTAGAAATATAAAAAATATGCCCTAAATTGACTGCAGACACCACATTTCTGGTAAACAAAATATGCCCTAACTTGACTGTGGTCACCATATTTCTAGTAGAAACGTGGAAAATATGTGCTTACTTGACTGAGGACACAATATTTCTGGTAAAAAGACATGCAAAATATCCTCTTACTTGACAAAGGGCATCAGATTTCTGGTAAAAACATACAAAATATGCCATAACTTGACTTAAAACACCATATTGCTGTTAAAAACATACAAAATATGTCCTAACAGGACAGAAGACATCATATTTCTGGAACCTGAGAGCCACTTAAAGTACAGCCATTGCTTTTTTGAAGAAACACAAGGGTATCTTCTATAAAAACAAGGCTGGTAGATGGGAAGGTGTAATAGATAAACAATATCCCAAATAAGAGAAAATATATATTGAAAAAGAAACCTTAGATATACAAGAAAAGGAAGGAAATTGGTGAAAACAAGCAGAAAAATATCCATAGGAGTTAAACTTAATTAAGAGAAAATAGAAAAATGGCAGATAGAATTAAAAGCCAAAACAAGACAAATGGATACCGATAAATGGAGAAGACTAAAAAATACAGGTTCTCTCTCTCTCTCTCTCTCTCCTCTCTCTCTCTCTCTCTCTCTCTCTCTCTCTCTCTCTCTCTCTCTCTCTCTCTCTCTCTCTCTCTCTCTCTCTTCCTCCTCCTCCTCCTCCTCCTCCAAGAATATTGAAATGGATCAATATAGCTCAAGCAGTCATAGCAGGATGAGGACAAAAGTGAGGTAGTGGGGAAATTTTCATTCAATGAAGACGACACAGTATAGGAAAGGAAATCCCCGTTTTATATCAAATATGGAAAAAAAAATACTAAAATAAAGAAATACACAAAACTAAAATGCATCACACGATGATATGAAGTGTCGTTGGACTTAACATGGTAGCTTATTATAATTATTTGTAAAAATAAAAAATTTACATAACAATTATGGAAAATGTATAGGAAACAATTAAAAAACTAAGTAAAATAGGAAAAAAAATATATTCACAGTAGACAATGGCCCACAGCCTTATATTACAGCAATAGATAACCTAATAATGAAAGCAAGATGTACAATAGGCCTATGTCTACTGTAGGTTCTAGAGCCTTTAATAAAAAATATGCGGTCCCAAGACTATACAATAAGATCCTACGAGTCTGCCGAAAGACTGAAAATATTAAGGCTTTCAAGAGGAAACTGAAGACTTTCTTGTTCTCTAAGTGCTTCGATTTGTATGGATTTGACAATAAACGTGCAATATGCGGTGTGAAATGCTGAATGCCTTGGAAAGTACACGATAAAATGACTGTGGAGGCCCTGTAGAGAGTAGGGTTCCCCTGCTGTATAGACCCAGAAAAAAACAGCCCTTTAAGTAAAGTAAAGTGAGTAAAGCAAGGCTGAACATGCTCAAGATAAAAGGAAATTTTAGGAGAAAATACATAGATGATGTTTGTAATCTATGCAAAGAAGATAATACAGAACATTTATTTTATAGACATATTTAGAAAAGTTAATTGAACAGGATATAATAGTGGATACGTTGCAAAATCGTAGCAGAGAGCTGGTTCAATAAATAAGTCTGACCATAAATCCAAAAGAAGATTTTAGAAATGCCTCAATACTTTGCCGAGATTGCTAACAAGATATTATACCATTTGGTTTCAAAGTAGAATGGGATGAACTTTAAGCTTAAGATTTTTATTAAGACTGTTATTTATGGTCACGGGAAATTTTAAATTACAATACTGAGTATAGGCTTAGACGCTTTGCACTTATCTATTAATTGACAGAGTGCCCGAAAACTTATTTTGTGGAGTGATCATGTAAGGAACCAGGGTGATGCTTGTGATCTGTGCAAAGAAGAAGAAGAAGAAGAAGAAGAAGAAGAAGAAGAAGAAGAAGAAAAAGAGACTACAGAACGTTTATTTTCATGCAAAAAGTAAGGAAAATTGAGAAAAACAGTATATGATAGTGATTATGTTGCAAAATCATAGCATGGAACTGGTGCAATAGATATATCAGGTCTAAATCTGAAGGAAGAGTTTAGAAATGCCTGAGAATACATTGAGAGTACTAAAAAAATCTTTTTTGCTCAAGGGATTAGCTACTGCACTGTAATAATATTATTCAGAGACTACTTTCCTCTTGGTAATGGTAAAAGAGACTCTTTGGTTATGGTAAGCAGCTCTTCTACAAGAACACTCCAAAATCAAACCATTGTTTTCTAGTCTTAGGTAGTGCCATAGCCTCTGTACCTTGGTCTTCCATTGTCTTGGGATAGAGTTCTCTTGTTTGAGGGTACACTCGGGCACACTATTCTATCTTATTTCTCTTATTATGTGTTTTTAAGTTGTTATGGTTTATGTATGAGTTATTTTATTTTTGTTACTGTTCTTAAAAAAAATTAATTTTAATTGTTCATTACTTCTCTTGTAGTGTATTTGTTTCCTTTCCTCACTGGGTCATTTCCCTTTGTTGGAGCCCTTGGGCTTATAGCATCCTGCTTTTCCAACTAGGCTTGTAACTTAGCTTGTAATGACAATAATGATTATATGCGTATCACGAATAACTGAGACCACTCCCTAGCCCTCCTTGGTCTTAACTTGGGTGGAGAGGGGGCTTGGGCGCTGATCATATGTATATAGGACATTGTCCTGCTTGCTAGGGCAATGTCACTGTCCCTTGCCTCTGCCATTCATAAGCGGCCTTTAAACCTTTAAAACTTTGTCTTTCAAAGATATCAAGTCAAGTATTAATGTCAATTTAGTTAGCGCAAATTCGTTTTTTGAAGGGTTCCTGATAGCATGATTTATATTACGTTTTATCAGTAATACGATAAGATAGGAAAAATCGCAAAGGAATTAGGGTTTTATCATAGAACATAAGTTGATCGCCTTCTTTCCCACCGTTCTCTTGTTTGAGGGTACAATCGGGCACTATTCTATCTTATTTCTCTTCCCTTTGCTTTGTTAAGTTTTTATAGTTTATATAGAATTATTTTTTTTTATTTTAATGTTACTGTTCTTCGAATATTTTATTTTTTCTTGTTTCCTTTCCTCACTGGGCTATTTTCCCTGTTGGGGCCCATGGGCTTATAGCATCCTGCTTTTCTAACTAAGGTTGTAGCTTAGCAAGTAGTAATAATATCCTTAAATTAAGGGGTCGGTTGCCTGGTACGTCCTCTCAAATGCCTTCTATCAAAGGCCTCCTCTTCCACAAAACCTCTCCTCTCCATATCCTCCTTCACCTTATCTTGCAATCTAATTCTCTGCATCTCTCTTGATCTTCTCTCCCTAACAGGTTCCTCCTAAGCCCTCCTCACCCTCCCCCCATTCAGAATATTAGTTGATATTTTAGCTCAAATCTAAAAGACAAAGAAATAACTACAGTAAAGATCAATTAGGCAGTGCAAGGCTTAAAGATGGCTTAGTTTTTTGGATATTCTTTATCTTGGATCACTGATATAATCTATGTCATTATTAAACTTCACTTTCTTTGCCTGAAAGTAAAAAAATATATCCTCTATTAGTATATTTTGACGAAAGACTCCACCAACGTCTCTCTCTCTCTCTCTCTCTCTCTCTCTCTCTCTCTCTCTCTCTCTCTCTCTCTCTCTCTCTCCTATGGGAGTCTGAATGGCTGGTAACAGATTGTCCTTCAAAAAAGTCACCTGATTATAACGGTAAAAATCCCTTGCAACAACAACTACAATAACAACAACAATGACAACAACAAATGCAGCCATTGCTAGTCCACAGCAGGACAAAGGCTTCAGATATATCCTTATTCACGCCTAGGGTTTGGCCAGTTCTCATCACAACGGTGGCCAATGCGAATCGGTGAGGGTGGGGGACTTTATTCAGATCGCTCACAACAAACCAACCTAGTATGGGTAGCCCTAAGAGCTCTGTTTATCATGGCGATACACAAATCCTTTCGTCACGTTAAGGTATCCCCACTGGATAAGGGGCCTCGAATACAACGGATATTATACCAAGCAAATAACTCTGGGAGGGAAATCCAATGATATTTTTTTTTTTATCTTTTATTATAAAAATACAATTACATTTTATCAATTTACAAACGTAATTATTTTATACCAAAATACAGATGTGAACTTACATAGCTTCACAAAATCATAAATCAAATGAATACAGATTAAATCAATCAATAAAAATCATAAAATATACAAGAAATTTTACTGTACAAACGTTCTTGACAGGAAGATAAGAAAACTGAATAAGTTAGGATGGAAGGAGGAAGAGAGGAGGGCGTCTCTTCATGACAACTGAGGCAATCAAGTTTCCCACTTTCTCCAGCTGACAGTGATTGACACGTGAGCGAATATAAATAAAGGCAGATTTGGTAAGCTCAATTTTAAAATTTCGGATACCTTCTGTTCGCATATGAGGCCACTTAAACCAGGTTATGGTATCTGGAAAGCCAATCAATTTCAGGTTCTTTCACTATAGCTAAAGCAAGGTCTCTTCCAGTATCTATATAGGCCTAGATCTTGGTCTCTTCCAATATCTATATAGGCCTAAATCTTTGTCTCTTGATGTACATGATCTAGCTTAGGTCGATATTATTATTATTATTATTATTATTATTATTATTATTATTATTATTATTATTATTATTATTATTATTACTTGCTAAGCTACAACCCTAGTTGGAAAAGCAGGATGCTATAAGCCCAGGGGCCCCAACAGGGAAAATAGCCCAGTGAGGAAATGAAACACGGAAAAATAAAATATTTCAAGAACAGTAACATGAAAATAAACATTTCCTATATAAACTATAAAAACTTTAACAAAACAAGAAGAGAAATTAGAATAGTGTGCCCGAGTGTACACTCAAGCAAGAGAACTCTAATAGACTAATTGTCAAAATAAGATCAGAGAGAGAGAGAGAGAGAGAGAGAGAGAGAGAGAGAGAGAGAGAGAGAGAGAGAGAGTTACTTGATAGGTTTCAGCGCTAAATTGTGCTTTGCCCTAGATATTCAACATGTCAGAGAGTGACCAAACAAGCGATTATTATTATTATTATTATTATTATTATTATTATTATTATTATTATTATTATTATTATTATTATTATTCAAGTTACAACACTACTTGGAAGAGCAGGATACTATAAGCCTAAGGGCTCCGATAAGGAAAATTACACAACTCTTGCACAAACATCTTAAAGGTTTATTGAGTAATATAAGTTTAATCCTGCATCACAAGGAAAAAGAAATAACAGATTCGTGTAAACATTGCATGTAAAGTGTTGCAGTTTTAATTATGCGGTTGATGTAATCTGAACCAGTTAACGTTTGGGCAGAGTTTGAACCAGTCACGCAACGATGTTTACTGAATATGAATGAAAGCATTCATAAAGATATTATCATCCTTACTATTATTATTAATAAGGTCGACGTGATAACATCCCTGACTGGTGAACGCCAGACTGGGGTTCGAGTCCCGCTCAAACTCGTTAGCTTTTTTTGCTGCAACCTCACCATCCTTGTGAGCTAAGAATGGGGTGTTTGGGGGAGCCTATAGGTCTATCAGCTGAGGCATCAGCAGCCATTGCCTGGTCCTCCTTGGTCCTAGCTTGGGTGGAGAGGGGGATTGGGCGCTTATTTATGTGTATATATGGTCAGTCTCTAGGGCATTGTGTTGCTCGATAGGGCAATGTCACTGTCCCTTGCCTCTGCCATTCATGAGTGGCATTTAAACCTTTAAACCGGTTTTGTGGTAGATTTGCGAAGATAGCGTTTTGAAGTTTAATAAAACTAAACATTATAATCCATACACACGTGATTTTATATAACATAAAACTAAAACGAATATTGCGTGGCATGGAACTAAAGATCCTCTGCTAATCATACATTTGTCATATTTTGCATGTAGGCCTATTAAAATATCCTGTTTTTTTTTTTTAAAGTTATAATGTAAGGTAAGGTAGTCAGATTTACCTTTTTAGGTGAATCAAAAGTCTTGATAGGTTTAAAGGTTAAAGGCTGCTCATGAATGGCAGAGGCAAGGGACAGTGACATTGCTCTATCAAGCAGAACAATACTCTAGGGACTGACCATATATATGATCAGCCCCCAAGCTCCCTCTCCACTCAAGCTAGGACCAAGGAGGGCCAGGTAATGGCTGCTGATGACTCAGCAGATAGACTTACAGGCTCCCCAAACCCACCATCCTTGGCTCACAATGATGGTGAGGATGCAGCGACCAAATGAACTAACGAGTTTGAGCGGGACTCGAACCCTAGTCTGGCAATCATCAGGCAAGGACGCTACCACCAGGCCACCACAATCCGAAATATGATTTAGGGAGTAGATTTTTAGGATGTCCGTTCGATATTGTTTGATTTGATAGAAAGGTTACTGTGGCGGGGCAAGGAAAAGAAGCAGAAAAACAGAGTTATGATATATATCTTCATTGCCTGCTAAGCTTTCGGAAAATCTATTTCCATCATCAGAGCCTAAAAATAGATACACTGTTTAAGTTAAAACATAGTTTGATCAATAGTTTAAAACGAACATTCTAAAGCTATCTGAAATATAATCAAATTACTTAAAACTATAAAATATCTCTAATAAAAATCAAAGCGCCAGTGTTATATACTCACACAAATTAAAATTAAACAAAAGATAACTCATATGTTGCAACAGCAACAACAAATGCAGTCGTTTCTAGGCTACTGTAGGATGAAGACCCCAGACATATCTTTATTCATGTCTGGAGTCTGGCTAGCTTTCATCAACACGCTGGCTAACTGCGGATTGGTGATGGTGGAGACTTTTGTTTGATCGCTAACATCAAACAAACCTATAATCAATTTTTTTCAGTGAGGCAGATTTGCACCGACTCGTAGGGGTGCCCTTTTAGCTCGGAAAAGTTTCCTGATCGCTTATTGGTTGGATGAGATCATTCTAACCAATCAGATAGCAAGGAACTTTTTCGAGCTAAAAAGGCACCGCTGCGAGTCAGTGCAAATGCGCCTCATTAAAAAAAATTGAGTGTAGTATGGGTGGCCCTGACTAGTGCAGCTTTACTGATTATGACAATATATACACTTTTTCTCTACTTTAGGATATTCCCACTCAGAAAAGGACATTGACCCATAAAGAGGTGTTTTGAAATGGTTTGTATCATAAAATATAACAGCCATCTATTCATTTTTCGGAAAACTCAAGAAATGTTTCTCCTTAGAATAGTTAATGGAAAGTTTATTGTATAATGCAGATACTATACTCAATTTTTTCTAATGAGGCGCATTTGCACCGACTCGGAGCGGTGACCCTTTAGCTCGGAAAAAGTTTCCTGCTATCTGATTGGTTAGAATTATCTTGTCCAACCAATCAGCGATCAGGAAACTTTTCCGAGATAAAATGGCACCCTTACGAGTCTGTGCAAATATGCCTCACTAAAAAGAATTGACTAAAGTGTTTTATTCTGGCAAAATAGAATGTATTAATTTGATGTAAACTTTGTATGAAAATTCGTCTTGTATTCTTATTTTACCAGAGGAAATAAGAGACGATGGTTTCAAAACAGTCTATAACATTTTTTTTCTCTCTGTCTTTGTAATTGGATTTCATATAGATCCCGCGAGCAGGAAAACCCAATGAATCATTATATCATATTTGCTTGCTGGGAATGTTTTTCCTTAATAATGCGCTCTCTCTCTCTCTCTCTCTCTCTCTCTCTCTCTCTCTCTCTCTCTCTCTCTCTCTCTCTCTCTCTCTCTCTCTCTCTCTCTCTCTCATTTTTATAATAGATGATCAAAGTTATTTTATTGTAATTATGACCTTTCGTATTATTTTTGGCCCCAGTACCGTCACAAAGATGTAGCTAAACTAGGCTTATACAACGTCTCTCTGAAATACAAACGTTAGTTAAGAGAAACAACCACTTATCTAAGAAGGTCTTTTTTAGAAGATGGAGCCAAGACTTTATTTGTTTTTGTTTTTTTCTTATCGAATAACAAGCATTCGCGAGATCGCGTGCAGATGAATTGATTGCGCCTCACGAACTGCGTCTAGAGAGGGTCAAAGACACAGCACAGCTAATCCTACTGTCCTACACGAGTTCAAAACAATACGCCACTTTTTTATAATAAATCAGTGGTATATAAATTATCATTTAAATAAGAATTTTAATTGATCCAATGGAATACAAGCAGTTATTTTTTTTATAAAAGAGAAGTAGACTACCATATCTACATATCCTTTTTTTAATAAAAGATTCACCAGCCCAGTGAGTCTAGCTCGACTCTTTAAGTGGGGCTTACACGGCCGAACGGTTCGTCGAACCCGGTTGTCGAACCTGCTTTTCAAACGGTTCGAAGAGGTGAAGTCAGCCACAAATGCATAAGGTTTGTGGACAATGAAGCCCCGCCCACAACAGTCATGCGAGAACAGATTTTCTTCGAACCGTTCGACAACCAAATATCCCGTTCACAAGTTCGCACATCACTTCAAACACTTGTCTGTCAAACTGGGGTCGACGAACAGTTCGACCGTGTGAACACACTTTAACAGAGCTGGCAAACAATGCCTACGTAGACGAGAGTTAAGTGATGAGAGCAATGCATAATCATGTTATTCATGAATCTATGTAAAATTAACAAAAGATTTTACAATTTCAACTCACCCTGAGAAAGAATTTCTTCAGGAAAAAACACCCACCAACACTTCCGGGAGACTGGCGAAACTGACAACTTCAGAAGCCCCTTTCTCCACTTTCATAGAAGCCGCGCTGCACCAACCCCAATCAGAGAAGAAATTCCGGCCATATAAAACCTGGTCTGTGGTTGCCGGAGGTTTGGAGAATGAGCAAATGCAAAGGAAGAAAACAACAGGGTCGAATAGCAGTAGGACTAACTCTTGAAAACAGTTATAGAGTTAATTCACATCGTGAGTTTCAGTTTCATTTAAATCTCCCACATGGGTCGGATGTTTGATCTAACAACAGATTATTCATATCCGAGTTCTGTAAGACACGCACACATTATATATATATATATATATATATATATATATATATATATATATATATATATATATATATATATATATATATATATATATACACACACATATATATATATATATATATATATATATATATATATATATATATATATATATACACACATATATATATATATATATATATATATATATATATATATATATATATATATATATATATATATATATATATATAAAATCAGCCGTTGCTAATCCACTGCAAATCAAAGGCCTCAGATATGAACTTCCTCACGTTGTATATGGTCTGTCTATGGCAGTTTTTATCCGCAAATTTTCTTATTTCATCAATCCATCGTCTTCTCTCCCTTCCCCTGCTTCATTCGCAATCTCTAGGGATCAGCCACCCGTTAAGATACTACTGCTAAAGAGTTATGGGGTCTTGACCGGGTAGACAGTACTACATTGGATCCCTCTCTCTAGTTACGGTTCACTTTCCCTTTCCCCACACATACGCCGAATAGTCTGGCCTATTCTTTACAGATTCTCCTCTGTCCTCATACACCTGACAACATTGAGATTACCAAACAATTCTTCTTCACCCAAGGGGTTAACTACTGCACTGAAATTATTCAGTGGCTACTTTCCTCTTGATAAGGTTGAAGAGACTCTTTAGCTATGGTAAGCAGCTCTTCTAGGAGAAGGAGACTCCAAAACCAAACCATTGTTCTCTACTCTTGGGTAGAGCCATGGCCTCTGTACCATGGTCTTCCATTGTCTTGGGTTAGAGTTCTCTTGCTTGAGGGTACACTTGGGCTCACTATTCTATATAATTTCTCTTCCTCTTGTTTTGTTAAAGATTTTACATTTTATATAGGAAATATTTATTCTAATGTTACTGTTCTTAAGATATTTCATTTTTCCTTGTTTCCTTTCCTCAATGGGCTATTTTCACTGTTTGGGGGCCCTAAGCTTATAGCATTCTGCTTTTCCAATTAGGGCCGTACCTTAGCAATTAATAATAATAATAATAATAATAATAATAATAATAATAATAATAATAATAATAATAATAATAATAATAATAATAATAATATCTTTCAGCATTAGCTGATTCATACATGTTTATAACAGAAACATAAAACGCTCATGAATGGCAGAGATAAGGGCTAGTGACAAAATGCCCAAGGTCTACATAATAGACCTTGGTATGCCCTACCCCAAGCCACCTCTCCACCCAAAGCTAGGACCAGGGAGGGCCAGGCAATAGATGCTGCTTTCTCAACAGGTAGATCTATAGGCTTACCCACCCCATCCTTTGCTCACAAGGATGGTGAGGTTGCAAACACTAAAAGAGCGGGACTGGATCCGGGAATTACCAGACAGGGACGTTTCCAATAGGCCACCACAACGTTATATCTTGGTCACGCTACCTTGAAATAAATGACCTTTTCAAATACGTTTCCCATGTTATATTATTGCACTTTCAATGTTTTCTTCTTCTTGCACCTAACGCTTTCGAATTATATAATATTTCTACCATCACATTTTCCTCCCTTCTGTACGACCGAATCAACTAAAAAAAAAAAAAAAAAAAAAAACACTGAAGAATATTCTGATTAATTCTTTCACCTAAACTAGCTTTTGTAAAATTTTCTTATAGCCACATTTTCCCTCCTAACCCTTATTGCAAAATAGAGAAGAATGTAGTCGGAATGCACTTTAACTGCTAGCAATCCCACACTGCACTTGAGTCTTTGCATGTGAGTCTACATTAAATATTTATCCTAGCGCTCTCTTTGCACAGACTCAGGATTAATAGAGTACTCTATTAATCCTGGCACAGACTATATTGTTTGTGGCTTAGCGTGGATTATGGCTTATTCCAAATAACATAGACTCACTGAATAAAGATACTACCTATAGCAAATGTTTAATTGATTTTATGATTATAAACAAGTATAGAAACTATTAAGTTCGTCATCGCTGTGAACTTAATCTCTAATGTACCGAAAAGCAAGGATGTTGATACCACATTCACTCGAAACTCTGTATCGTTCTTACCATTTACATATAAAATATTTCGTTTTGTAATTCAACTGCACATAGCTAAGAAATCTTAACCTAAATGATATTCACTGATAACTAAGGAATATTCCTATCGTTAAAATTGGTGTTATAAAACTCAATAAGCAAAAGAATTTTAATTTAAAATCAATGCATACCTGAGAGATGATACACCGTCCTTGTCTCCCTCGGGAATATTTAGACCGATGAGAATGGAGCTGTCTACCTCGTTTGTGCACAGAGAAATGCGACATGTATAGAGAGCTTAGTCTTAGTCTTTTATACTGCTAGAGACATTGATTAATGTATTGCACCTGGCGTACGGAGCACGCAATAACTGAAATAAGAAAAAAACTAGTCATGCTTTGATAAGAACGCTTTCTTTGAGCTTGTAATTGCTCAGAAAATTTCTGTGGAAACGTTATGCGCAAAGTATAGCATTAGACAATTAAACATAATAGTAAAAAGGGAAATAACGCTATATCATCATTATTATTATTATTATTATTATTATTATTATTATTATTATCAAGCTACAACCGTAGTTGGAAAAGCAGGATGCTATAAGCCCAAGGGCTCCAACAGAGAAAATATCCCAGTGTGAAAAGGAAATA